>NC_083379.1:22010000-22315800 GCF_031755915.1 Ziziphus jujuba
GTGAGGTGTTCCTTGGTGTGATTTGCGCTGGGGTTCGTTTGTACGGTCGGGAAGGCTGTGATCGTGCATCGATGGTCCCTAGATGTGGACCCCTGACCAAAGAGGGCTCCAGGGCATGAGGGCCCGAGGTCCCTGGTGTGTTTTTCATGGGTTCGCCGATGGACACCTTGGTACGACTTCTCCTTCCTCTAAAGGATAAGGTTCAGTGGATTTCTCGTGACGTAGCAGGTAATGAACTGCCCACGTCGCCCAGATCCGAATACTTCACCAGACCATTCAATCGGTAGGAGCGATGGGCGGTATGTACAAAGGGCAGGGACGTAGTCAACGCGAGCTGATGACTTGTGCTTGCTAGGAATTCCTCGTTGAAGGCCAACAATTGCAATGGTCTATCCCCATCATGATGAATTTTCAAAGATTACCCGGGCCTGTCGGCCAAGGCTATAGACTCGTTGAATACATTAGTGTAGCATGCGTGCGGCCCAGAACATCTAAAGGCATCACAAACCTGTTATTGCCTCAAACTTCCTTGGCCTAAGCAGCCATAGTCTCTCTAAGAAGCTGGCTGCGGAGGGTTACCTTTGCATAGCTAGTTAGCAGGTTGAGGTCTTGTTTGTTAACGGAATTAACTAGGCAAATCGCTCCACCAACTAAGAATGGCCATGCACCACCACCCATAGAATCAAGAAAGAGCTCTCAATCTGTCAATCCTTACTATGTCTGGACTTGGTAAGTTTCCCTGTGTTGAGTCAAATTAAGTCGCAGGCTTCATTCCTGGTGGTGCCCTTCCGTCAATTCCTTTAAGTTTTAGCCTTGCAACCATACTACCCCTGGAACCTAAAAACTTTGATTTCTCATAAGGTTCTAGCGGAGTCCTATAAGTAACATCCGCCGATCCCTAGTCGGGATCATTTATGGATTTGATCGTCTTTGAGCCCCCAACTTTAGTTCTTGATCAATGAAAACATCCTTGGCAAATGCTTTCATAGTTGTTCATCTTTCATAAATCTAAGAATTTCACCTCTGACTATGAAATACGAATGGCCCCTATTGTCCCTGTTAATCATTACTCCGATCTCGAAGGCCAACAAAATAGGACCTAAATCCTATGATGTTATCCCATGCTAATGTATTCAGAGTGTAGGCTTGCTTTGAACACTTTAATTTCTTCAAAGTAACAGCGTCGGAGGCATGACATGGCCAGTTAAGGCCAGGAGCGTATCGCCGGTAGAAGGGATGAGTTGATCGGTGCTCACCAAAAGACTGACTGATACTAGGTCCAATGATGAGCTTTTTAACTGCAACAACTTAAATATACGCTATTGGAGCTGGAATTACCGCGGCTGCTGGCACCAGAATTGCCCTCTAATGGGTTCTTGTTAAGGGATTTACATTGTACTCATTCTAATTATCAGACTCATTGAGCCCGGTATTGTTATTTATTGTCACTACCTCCCTATGTCAGGATTGGGTAATTTGCACGCTTGCTGCCTTCCTTGGATGTGGTAGCCGTTTCTCAGGCTCCCTCTCCGGAATCGAACCCTAATTCTCTGTCACCCGTCACCACCATAGTAGGCCACTATCCTACCGTTGAAAGTTGATAGGGTAGAAATTTGAATGATGCGTCATCGGCACTAAGGCCGTGCGATCCATCGAGTTATCATGAATCATCATAGCAATGGGCAGAGTCCGTGTCAACTTTTTATCTAATAAATGCATCCCTTCCTGAAGTTGGGGTTTGTTGCACGTATTTGCTCTAGAATTACTGTGGTTATCTGAGTAGCAAGTATCATCAAACAAACTATAACTAATTTAATAAGCCATTTGCAGTTTCAGAGTCTGAATTAGTTCATACTTACCCATGCATGATGTCACGGTCCTACATTTTATGCAGCAAAAATAAACCGTGCGGTGCCAAGACTCTCTAGTCTAAGCCAGCCTTCCCACTATTCGAGTTCACATGTAGACCCATCTGATACCAATAGTACACCCCTGGGGTTCACCGAGGAGAACTACTCTTGTGAGTCTCGCACATAAGCTACTATAGGTTCTCATAGTCATCAAGGCTCACACCGCCCAACAAGCTAGCCCGATGGCCTCATGTCCACTCGGTAGCCTGCAGCTTGACCTTGTGCCAAGATTTAGCTAGTGACGTAGCTCTCCATTAGGGCCTTGGTCCATGCACATCCCAAATAGCACATGATCTTGAGGCATGCATACTAGCATCGTGCCAACATGCCACCCAAAGTAGTGACATAGATTTGAAGCCCACATAGTAATGATACACGATGGCACAGTGTTGCCCTATCCGTACCTACTTAGTTTCCGACCCATTTAAGCGAGACAGAACCCGAGCCCCCGTTCAATGGCACGTTTGCTTAGCACATCCGATAGGAAATGGCATAACGAATGCTACACTCAGCCTCCAGCACAGGAGTGATGCGCAATACCAGCTCATAGCTGCTACCGGTACTATCTTCAGGACTCCTTGTCCCTTGAAGGCATAAGACCACCTTCGCGGCACATTATGCTCACCCTATGGCTTGCCATCACCCATGGAGCAAGGGTCCATGGAGAGCCAGACATAGACCACCCCCTTAAAGAGCTTATTTAACCATTTCCAGTCTAGTAGTTGAAGATATCACTTTATGTGAGGAATCATAATGGGGTTTTCTTTAGCAAACCTTCATATTTTGGCCCACCATTCGACATGCACCATCCTAATGACATTCTTAAGAGATTCTAATGGCCCGGGATAAAAGATCCTAACCTTTAAATATTTACAAAAATGCCACTAGACCATTCTAAAGGTGCGGACCGTCATATCCTCCACCACTTCATTATGTTGATGTCCTCATCGACATGCCCGCTGGCTATTCTTAAAACTCCCACACTCCATGCAACTCTTCGCCCACATAAGCTCTTCAGGCTCAAACTCAAGATTCTGCATACTTCATCCCTCCACTTCTGTAGAGTCACCACTGTGACGACCTTTGCGTGCCCACTCTTTAGACTTGGCCAAGGACCTCTTGCATGCATTGACCCAAATTCAAGCTTTCCTCAAAATTTACACCGCTATGTGCATATATTGGTGCTTCACCCAGCACTTTCAGCTTCGCAAGCAGATAGTGTCCTTCTTGGATGAATTCTGCCTCTCACATTCATCGATGGCACCATAGCCAAACTTCGTGTCCCTCTTGGACAAATGCTCTCTTCACTCATTGGCACCCCTGCCAACTCCAATGTCTTTCATGGACTGATAGCTTCCCGAGCTCTGATGTGAGGCATCCCTTGCCTTTAAGGTCCTTGCGTGGACCAAAAAATCTAAAATAATCCAAAGATGACCCTGACCACCGCATCCAGCACACACCATCTCCTCTCAAGTGTTGCCCATGTATCAATCGTTCCAACGGTACCCAAACTTGAGAGTTTCTCATGTGGCAGTTCTTTCCTCTTTTAACTCCACTTCACAAATCATCGGCACCCTGTTGCCGTGACAAGCTAAGTTACCTCCTTAGCCATTGTTCCCATGCCCAAATCTCAAGGTAGCTCGCCTACTTCATTAGCAAGTTAATGCATAACTTCCCTCGAGTGTGTGCCCATTCTCATAGCTCCAATGCCAATCCTCTGCACTAATGGCATTCTCTATGCGACGAGTTGCCACATCTCAAATGGAAGTCTTTTCTTCTAAGACCCCTTTATTTCGGTTGTCGACACCTGGTGTCATCCTGAACTAAGTCCCTTACTTAGTTCGTTGCCTTAATCTCGCTTACCTTTATATCTCGACTCCCCCTTTTGAGCTAACTTTGCCCTCTGGCAACCAAGGTTCCTCCTTGAACCAAATTTTACCTTCTAGCAATACACCACGCTCAACTTTGACCCTCTTGGTCATACAGGACATCTTATGGGTCTCCACTGAGACTTCCTTTCCAAGTCCTTTGGTTTTACATGCTCCCATATGTCTTTCGGCATTTCACTTTGTGAGGTTTTGGGTTTCCATCGCTCCCACAAGTGTCTAGCCCTTATTCACCTATAATTGGTAACCAGATTTCCCTTCAATGCACATTGCTCAACTCGGCTTAAGCTTCCAAAACCATCACTTCTTTATGCCCAAAGTATGAGGTGTCAATGTAATGAACACTCCCCCATTTATGCCTTTGACCCCCAACTCAAATGCTCATCTGAATTCCACCAAAGCAAGTGTTTACTCTCTCACCGAACCGACTTGCTAGGGTTTCCTTATGAACTTGCACCCACGTCCAATGCCCTTAAGGAAGTTGCTCCCATTGAAGCTTTCTGCCTCCCCGACTGATATTTTGTGCCTATACGCACCAATAACTTTGAGGCTACTCAAGTCCTGTGGTTTGTTATGCTTCCTCTGAAGCTTGTGCCTCCATGGCATTTCAACATTTGACCCTCATGACCTAGTTGATGTTATCTCTTGCTCCCTGCCCTTTCTTTGGTGATCCTTTGGCCCTTTCGACCTTATCTGCTATGTTGCCCACATTGGCACCTCCATGGCAACCCATAACGTTGGCCTCGCCAGCATGATCTTTGAGTTCTTGCCCACCGTCATGCTTTCATGGCATGCACGATTCTTAGCCCCATTCGCCTAATCTCCAATTCATGCCTGCCCTTGTGCCTTACTGGCACCTATATTTTTGGCCCCTTCATGGCCGAATCCTTCGATCATGCTCTATATCAGACCATTAACTTGGCCTTCTTGCTCAGCCCACATGGCCATGTAATGAATGTCGCTCAACTTCCTTGCCACCCTTGTGGCTTTGTCATTGGCCCTGATGGCCCCATATTCAATGATGCTCAATGGGAGTTTCATTTATAACCTACCCCCGCACCCACTCATCTTGACTTCTCATTCATTTTGACAAGGTTGTCCTTCTTCTTGGACAAACATGGCCTCTACCACCCAGCCGCATTGGCTTGTTCTTTCTTCTCCACTCTTTATGGTTGTCAAGACTCTTGATCAAAATGGATCTATTTTTGGTATTTTCTGCATATTTTTTAGATCAATACCTTGAAGAGAAACATATGGCTAACAAGTCCTCGACTACCCAAGATAACTATACTACCTCCAGAAGAGGTGCATTAACTGACCATGGTCTTCAAGAAGGAATGTGCCTATTGCTACTTATACTCCCTCAATGAAGCCCGGCACTACCCACGACTTGCACTCCCATAAGAGCCTTGCAGTTAGCAATCTCTTGCAGCTCCTCATTGAACAATGCACGAATTCCTTTCTGAGCACATATCCTTTATTCCAAATGCTTGTCCCATTCAAAAACTTGGCATTTGCCTGGCTGCTCGAGCATCTCAGTTAAGGTGTATTTATATTGCACACTGATACTCGTTTGGTGAACATCCCTACATCATATTCAAGTTGGGTGTGCTGCCATAACTACCCACGCACCATGCAAGAATGCCTCCTTCACAGTAGTATCGGGGTTCTACGGATCCAAGCATAACCAACCAACATCGCCTGTTCTTCGGTTCGCCTGTTGCAAGACAAACCGGGCTCTGATATCGATTGTCGTAGTCCTACATTTTATGCAGTGGAAATAAACCGTTCGATGCCAAGACTTTCTAGTTGAGGCCAGCCTTCCCACTATCCGAGTTCACATGTCGACCCATCTGATACTAATCATACGCCCTTAAGTTTCACCGATGAGAACTACTCTTGCAAGTCTTACACGTAAGTGACTATGACTGCTTCCCGGCATCAAGGCTATTAGCCTAGATGCTTGCCCCATCTATAGGTTCTCATAGTCATCAAGGCTTATGCCGTCCAACAAGCTAGCCTGATGGCCTTATGTCCACTCGGTAGCCTGCAGCTCGACCTTATGCCATGATCTAGCTAGTGACCCAGCTCTCCATTCGGGCCTTGGTCCATGCACATCCTGAATAGCACATGACCTTGAGGCATGCACCCTAGCATCATGTTAACATGCCACCTAAGGCAGCTACACTCAACCTCTGGCACAGGAATGCACAATACCAGCTCATAGCACCTCGGTACTGTACTCGAGACTCCCTATCCCTCGAAGATATAAGACCACCTTCGTGGCACATTATGCCCACCCCCGCTTAATGGCACGTTTGCCATGACCTTGTAACAAAGACCTGCGTGTGTCTTTAGTCAGCCCCCGCCTACCAATACTGTCCTCAGGACTCCCTGTCCCTCGAAGACATAAGACCACCTTCATGGCACATTATGCTAGCCCCCTGGCTTGTCGTTGCCCATGGGAGGCTCACTTAGCCCAAGCTCAAAGCCGGAGCCGGGGGCTGTGGAGAGCCAGACATGGATCACCCCCCTAAAGAGCTTATTTAGCCATTTCCATTTTTGCAGCTGTAGATATCACTTTATACGTGGAGAGCTAGACACGCATGCATCGCTTCTGGCCCAGATTCTGACTTAGAGGCATTAAGTTATAATCAGTGCACAGTGGCTTCGCGCCTCTGGCTTTTCAACCAAGCGCGATCGTTAATTGTGCGAATCAACTGTTCCTCTCATATTAGGTTAAATTGCTATTGCGATACTGTCATCAGTAGGGTAAAACCGACCTGTCTCACGATGGTCTAAACCCAGCTCACGTTCCCTATTGGTGGGTGAACAATCTAACACTTGGTGAATTCTACTTCACAATGATAGGAAGAGCTGACATTGAAGGATTAAAAAGCAACGTTGCTATGAACGCTTGGCTGCCACAAGCCAGTTATCCTTGTGGTAACTTTTCTGACACCTGTAGCTTCAAATTCTGAAGGACTAAAGGATTGATAGGCCACACTTTCACAGTTCGTATTCGTACTGGAAATCAAAATCAAACAAGCTTTTACCCTTTTATTCCACAAAAGATTTTTGTTCTCGTTGAGCTCATCTTAAGACACCTGCATTATCTTTTCACAGCTCTGCCACCCCAGCCAAACTCCCCACCTGACAATGTCTTCCACCTGGATCGAACCACCAAGGCAGGCCTTGGGTCTAAAAAGAGGGGCAGTGCCTCACTTCTGATTCATGGAATAAGTAAAATAATGTTAAAAGTAATGGTATTTCACTTTTACCGTCTCTGGCTCCCACTTATACTACACTTCTCAAGTCATTTCACAAAGTGAGACTAGAGTCAAGCTCAACAGGGTCTTTTTTCCCTGTTGATTCTACCAAGCCCATTCACTTGGCTGTGGTTTCGCTGGATAGTGGATAGGGACAGTGGGAATCTCATTAATCCATTCATGTGCATCACTAATAAGATGCCGAGGCATTTGGCTACCTTAAGAGAGTCATAGTTACTCCCACCGTTTACCCATGCTTGGTTGAATTTCATCACTTTGACATTCAGAGCACTGGGCAGAAATCACATTGCATGAGCATCCATAGGGACCATCGCAATGCTTTGTTTTAATTAAACAGTCGGATTCCCCTTGTCTGTATCAATTCTGAGTCCACTGTTCGGCCAACCAGGATTTTGTTGAGGTTTGATTTATCTTTATTTGCTTTATTTGTTTTTGTGTTAATCTACAATTTTAGCATTACATTAAGGTTACTTCTATCATCATACATGTTTAGCATTAAAAAAAAAAAAAAAGAAATTCATTCCTAGTTCAATTAGGTTTTCCTTGTTTTACTGTATTTTTTTTTCCTAGTTTATTGGTTACCTTTCATTGTTGTTCTTGTTAATTTAGTTTATTGTTGATTTTATTTGCTAATTTAGATATTTATTACTTGCATTCATATATTCAAACAAAAAAAAAAAAAAAGAGAGAGGGGTTTGCAGAATCAAAAAAAAATTATAAAATTTGGAAGTTTGAATCTTGGAGATCTCAAGTTTGTTGAAATTTTGGTGTAGGAATTGCAATTTTGTTGTTGATTCTTGCTATTAGATTTGTGTTTGATATTCAGTGAGTAAAAAAAAAAAAAGAAAGAAAAGAAAAGCCAAAAAAGAAAGGTCGGTTTTGGTTGGAATTTGGTATCGAAATTTGTTTGCTTGAAATTTGTTTGAATTGTTGAGTTATTGCTTATTTATTCAATATTTGGAGTTTTTGAAAATGTTATATTGCTGCTGGATATTTGAGTTTTGAGTGCTAAAATTATTTGGATTGAAATTTGTTAAAGGATTTGATACGAAAACTTGAATTACAAAGAACAACAACCAACAACTATCCTATATTTTTGTTCAATTTGATTCTTGTTCGTGATTGAATTTCTTTTTCTAAATTTTTAGTCTTGAATTCTTAAGTTCTTACCATATGGTCCAGTTCTCACTGATTCTGAAATTTTCGTTGTTAATTTTCCTTATTTTGATTAGAAAAGCCGAGAATTAAGTGTTTGAAATTCACTCAGAATTGCTTGCTTTTTGCTACTATTTCGTTGATAAGTTTAATTAAAACATACTTGTGATCTAATTGTTGTTTTATGGGTGTTTTAATTAGAACTTTGAAATAATTCTTTAAGTGGAAAAAGGCAAGAGAGTGTGATTTCAAAAGAAGGTTAAAAAGTCAAAATTAGTGTGTAAACACGAATGTCGAGACCTTATTTGAGTGAAACACGTGAATGAGTAAATTTTGGTGAGGATTTCTTTTATTTTGCAATATCTTTACTAACATGGCAGATTCAAGAGTAAGGGGAATGGATGGCTCATTGAGAATTAATGAAAAGGAGTCCGTAGGATTCAAAGGTGATTCCCAAGCTACGGGGATTGGGGATGAGCACACGGATATGATGGCGGTCTTAAAGCAACTACAGCGGATGAATGATCATTTTGACCATATAGATCAATGAATGGATAGGTTAGAGACTACACAAGGTGGACTAAATTTGAGGCAAGAATTCTATGAAGGCTGAGGTTGAGGTCAAGGAGGCCGTGGGCGACCTAGAGAGGAAGTCAGGG
The DNA here is from genome assembly GCF_031755915.1 of Ziziphus jujuba. Taxonomy (NCBI): domain Eukaryota; kingdom Viridiplantae; phylum Streptophyta; class Magnoliopsida; order Rosales; family Rhamnaceae; genus Ziziphus; species Ziziphus jujuba. The sequence continues at coordinate 22,018,901 of NC_083379.1, forward strand.
AATATAACTTTGAGGATGACTTTGATGAGGAGTTGGATGAAAATTTTGCGCCCTAAGGAAGGCTAATGTGTGGGATACCAGCAAGGAATCAAGATGATGATCTTGGGAATATCAAGGTAAATATACCAACTTTTATGGGAAAAAAGTGACCCGGAGGCATACTTGGAATGGGAGGAGCTAATGGAGATGATCTTTGATTGTCACAATTATTCAGAGGCTAACAAAGTTAAATTGGTAGCAATGGAATTTGGATATTATGCACTCCAATGGTGGACTAATGAGTAAAGTACTCGAAGAAGTGTAGGTGATGAATTGATTACTACTTAGCGACAAATGAAAAGAGCCATGAGGAAGCGATTTGTACCGACTCATTACCATAGGTTGCTGCATCAAAGGTTACAATCATTATCACAAGGTAGTAGGTCCATGGAGGATTATTACAAGGAAATAGAGATGCTTATGATGAGATTGAGCATGAATGAAGATAGGAAAGCAACCATGGCAATGTTTCTAGGTGGGTTGAATTGTGAGATAGCCAATCAATTGGAATTACAACAATATGTGGAATTGGAAGAGATGTTGCATATAACTATCAAACTTGAGAATCAATTCAAGAGGAGGGGTATGAGCTCATGGTTTGGAGATATTTCAAGCAGTGGGAGGTTAAACCCAAGTGCTTGGAGAAGTAATCCCACCTTTGAAGCAAGAATAAAAGCCGAAACTTGGAGAAGAGAGCACCAATTGGCCAAAAAGGGAGTCCAAAGCCGAATTTGTCCAAGCACCAAAGAATGAAAGTAAATATGATCCTAAACCTTCTAGAACTCATGATATTGTGTGTTTTAGGTGCTAAGGATGAGGACATATTGCTAGTCAATGCTTGAATAGGAGAATCATGGTGCTGAATGGTAATGGTGAGCTAGAATCCGAAAGTGAAGAAAGTGATGTTGAAACTAAATTTGTTGAAGATGAAATTGGAGATGAAGGGCATGATGAATCTGAAACACTCAATGCTTGAAGGATTGAATTAAGATTGGTGGCAAGAAGGGTTCTAACCATGTACAAAGATGAGGACCACATTCAAAGAGAGAATATCTTCCACACCTGATGTGATTCTGCCCGAACCTGCACAACCAACAACCCGCTGGGTTGCTGACCCGATACGGAGGAAGACTGGGCCGATCACTAAGGCTCAAACTAAGAAGTTTAAGGAAAATATTGCTGCTTTTATCCATGGAATAATTCATACTCAAAAGGGCTTGTCCATATCCGAAGAGCCAAGACTTATCCTAAGCATACAAGTGATGGAGGCCGGTATGGACTCGGGTAGCAGTTTTGGTGCATAAATGGAGATCGAGCAGCATGAAATGGTTCTAAAACTTTATGGATTCAATTCATAAGTCTTCTAAGTCATGAAATCAAGTCAAGGCAGCTTCAAAGGCAAACAAACAGGTGGTGTGTGCATGGGTCCAAGATTTGCCTGGTTTTACTGTATTTTGTGCTGACTTTACAATATTGTGCTGAGTTGGGTTTTTCTGTTTCTTCCAAGCAAGGGCAACATGTGGGACTTCATTGTTAGCTTATTTGGCATCCTACAAAGCATATTGAAGTTGATTTGGAGCTCAAATTGGTCAAAAAATGGTCAAAGTCAACTTAGTCAAAAAGCTAGTATTTTAGTTTCCTAATTTGTTTTTACTTTTTGTTTTAGGAAACTTCCATTACTTTTTAGTTTTTTTTTTTTTTCGGGACAAATAAGTTTAGGAAATTTATTAATTTATTATTTCCATTGTAAATTAATTAATTCTTAATTCAAAATAAAGGAATTAATTAATCAAATTTAGTTTAGGAAACTTAGTTTAGGAAGTATTAGAATTCGGCTAAGTTTCTTAAGTCCTATAGGTGGCCGGTTTTGAATTTATTGTTTTATGGTTTTTGCTTTGTAATCTTAGCCTATTTAAGGGCTTATTTTCAATGAGAAATCAAGCTTGAATTTTATACAGAAAATTATTTGTGAGATTGAATTCTCTTTGTTCTTTTGAACACCTAAAACACCATTAGTGAATGAGTGTTTTAGTTTGACTTATCAATAGGTCTTACATCACCTATTGTGTCATCATTATATACCAAGATTTCTAATAACAGGTTGGTTAGGGGTTAAGGTGACCATTAGAACGTGAAAATAATTAGATCCGGGCCAATATAATACGGGTTTAGGAGCAGGTCGTCCTAGGTTTGTATCAACACTCGATGTGAAATTCAAGGTAACATTTGTAGTATGATAGTTGATAATGGAAGTTGTGCAAAGGTAATTAGTAATTTGGTAGTTGATAAATTAGGGTTAGCAACCATTAAACATCCAAAACCATATAGATTACAATGGCTTAATGATAGTGGTGAGATAAAAGTAAATAAACAAGCCAAAATAAAATTCAGCATTGATAAATATGTGGATGTTGTATTGTGTGATGTTGTGCTTATACAAGCAGGTCATTTTTTATTGAGGATGCCTTGGAACTTTCATAAGGATGCCATACATTATGGGAAAGAGAATGCCATTGTATTTAAATATAAAAGGGAAAAGGGTTAAGCTGGAACCGTTGACTTCTAAAGAGGTATTTAGAGACCAACTTCAAATACAATAAAGGAGAGAGGCCGAAAAGCTCAAGGAAAGAACTAGTGTGACACCCATGGCAACAACACCGATCCAAGAAGGCAAAGCCAAACAAGACCAACTAGGTAAGTTTCCTAAACTCAAGATTGAGGGTAAAGAGAGGATAAAACCCAAGAAGAAGAGTGAGAAACTAAAGAGTGTGAGGAAATCTGAAAAACCTGTGAGTGAGAAAGAAAAAGAGAGGAAAGGGAAGCAAAATAAAAAAAATTTATCTTAGTTTTGGGGATGTGAATAAAGCCATTTCGGGTACAAAACCATTGCTAGTCATAAATTATAAAGATGCTTATCTAAAGATGCTTTTGTCATATAGAACTTTATCTACAGTGTTGAGAACTTCACTTAGTGGAAATTTGAAAATTTTGGAGAGATTATTTACTAACTTTAAAAAGTGTGATTTTTGTAAAGCTAAATTTGTATTCTAGGATATGTTGTGATAGTGTTTGACCTAGAAGATTGTGTTTGGCTGCACTTGAGAAAGGAGAGGTTTCCTGAGCAGAGAAATTTCAAGCTTATGCTGCTCGAAGATGGACCTTTTTAAGTTTTGGAGCGGATTAATGAAATTGCTTACAAACTTGATTTACCGGGTGACTATAATGTGAGTGCTACATTTAATGTTGCTGATATATCTCCTTTTGTTGTGGGTGATGAATTTGATTTGAGGACAAATCATTTTCAAGAGGAGGGGAATGAGGAGAATCCGCCCAAACCCGCACAACCGACTACCCTTTGGGGTGCTGATCCGATACGGATGAAGACCGGATCAGTCATTAGAGCTCAAGCTAAGCGATTTAAGGACAACATGGGTGCCTTTATACAGTGCTTAATTAATTCTCAAAAGGACTTGTCCATACCCGAAGATACAAAGCCTATTTTAGGTATCCAAGCGGTAGAGGTTGTTACGGGCCCGGGTAGCTATTTTAATGCAAATATAGACTTCAGGCAGCAAGCAATGGTTCCAAAATTTTATGAATTCAATGGATATCATAAAGAGGCCATGGAATCATATCAAGGCAGAAGTGTCTAAATTTAGATTGTACGGACAACATCTCAATTTGACCGAAAATGTGCTATTTAGTCGCTGGCTTTGACTTTTCTTTTTATTCAAGCAAGTTTGACTTATTCCAATCAAGAGGAAACGTGTGGGAATCATTATTAATCATATTTGGCATCCTACATGGCATATAGAAACTAATTTGGGGCTCAAATGAGTTGGAGATTGGTCGAAGTTAGCTTAGTTAGAAAGATAGTCAATTAGTTTCCTAATTTGATTTTGACTTTTTGTTTTAGAAAATTAGTCTTTTATTTGGTTTCTATTTATTTAATTGCTGGACAAATCAACTTAGGAAAGTTATTATTTGTTTATTTTTTTTGTAAATTAATTAATTTCTATTTCAAAATAAAGGAATTAATTAATCCAAATTAGTTTAGGAAAGAGGGAGAAATTCGGCCAACATTAGATGATATGAACCTAGAACGACTTGCTCCTAAATTCGTATTATATTAGCCTGGATCATGATTAAGTTCAGATTTTAATGGATTGACCTCAACTCCTAACCAACCTATGATTAGAAACCTTGGTATAATGAAGACATCACAATAGGTTATGGATGTCCTATTGATAAGTCAAAACTTAAACACACACTTTCTAATGGTGTTTTAGGTGTTCAAAGAGAACAAAGAGAATTCTATCTCACAAAACAATTTATGTATGATTAATGTACTGATTATTATTGAAAAAATAAGCCTTACAACCTTTCCTAATATTAATCTGATTAGTTATCTCCTTATTTTGAATTAGGAATTAATTAATAACAAATAAAAACCAAAATTGAAGGTAATTTCCTAAAACAAAAAATAGAAATAAAATTAGGAAACTAAAATACTATCTTTTTTACTAAGTTGTCTTTGACTAATTTTTGACTAATTTAGGCTTCAAATCAGCTTCCTTATGCTTTGTAGGATGCCAAATAGGATTATCATGTAGTCCTAACTGTTGCCCTTACTTGGATCAAAGAGAAAAAGCCAACTTAGCAAAATATAGTAAAGTCAACAAGAAAAAAGGCAAAATCGGCCAAATTTCCATCCCATGCACACAACCCCTTTTTGATTTCATTTGAAGCTGCTGTGACTTAATTCCATGACTCTTAGACATATTTAGTGAACCCATGAAGCATTGGAACCATTTCATGCTGCCCAGACTCCATAAAGGCACCAAAACCGCTACTTGGGTCTGTCTCGACTTCCACCACTTGTATGTTCAAAAGAAGTCTTGGATCTTTGGGTATGGACAAGCCCTCTTGAGAATGAATTACTCTCTAGATAAAGGCAGCAAGGTTGTCCTTAAACCTCTTAGCTTGAGCCCTAGTGATCGGCCCGGTCTTCATCCGTATCGGGTACCCCAGCAGGTTGTCGGTTGTGCGGGCACGAGCAGGTTCTCATCATTCCCCTACTCTTGAAAAGGATTTGCCCTCAAATCAAAGTCATCATCTACAGAAAAAGGAGATAAATTAGGAACATTAAATGTACCACTAACATTATACTCATCCGGTAAATCAAGTTTGTAAGCATTCTCATTAATCTGCTCCAAAACTTGAAAATGTCCGTCTCCTCACAGCATAAGCTTGGACTTTCTTTGTTTGGGGAACCTCCCCTTCCTTAAGTACAACCAAACTAAATCTCTTGGGTCAAATATTATCACCACAAATACTATAGATACAAGTTCATTTTGGCAAAAATCACACTTTTTAATATTAGCAAATAATTTTTCCTAAATTTTCAAGTTTCCGCTAAGTAAAGCTCTCAACAATGTAGATAAAGTTCTATACATAAAAAACATCTATAAATAAGTATCTTTATAAATCATGACCAGCATTGATTTCTTATTCAAAATTGCTTTATTAACATCACCAAAGCTAAAATAAAAATTTTTTTATTCTTCTTCTCTTTTCTTTCTTTTTCTTTCTCTCTCACGAACTCCATTTTTTTTACCTCACTCTCGGCTTTTCTTGGATTTTTCTCACTCTCAGCTTTATCATTGTTTTTCCCCTTACAATTGAGTTTATAATACTTACCTTGGACAGCAAGCTCGGACTTACCTTCTTGGATGGATGGTGTAGCCGTAGGTGCCATACTAGCTTTTTCCTTGAGTTTTTCGGCCTCCTTCTTTTGTTGTATTTGTAATTGATCTCTATATACTTTCTTGGAAGTCAATGGCTCTAGCTTGACCTTCTTATCTTTAAATCTAAAAACAATACAATTCTCTTGACCATAATGAGTAGCATCTTTATCAAATTGCCATGGTCTACCTAATAGAATATGTTCGGCATGCATAGGCACAACATCACACAAAACACCATCCTCATATTTATCTATGCTAAATTTTACTTTGGCTTGTTTATTTGCTTTCGTCTCACCACTATCATTAAGCCATTGTAATCTATATGATTCTGGATGTTTAATGGTTGTTAAGCCTAATTTATTAACTACCATGCTACTAATTATGTTTGCACAACTTCCACTATCTATAATCTTACTACGTATGTTACCTTGAATTTCGAATCGAGTGTGGAAGATATTCTCTCTTTAAATTTGGTCTGCATCTTTGTACATGGTTAGAACCCTTCTTGCCATAAAACTCAATTCAGCCTTTGAAGCCTTGAGTGTTTCGGATTCATCATGCCTTTCATCTCCAATTTCATCTTCAATAAATTCGGTTTCAGCATCACTTTCTTCACTTTCGGATTCTAGCTCACCATTACCTTTCAATACCATGATTCTCCTATTCGGGCATTGTCTAGGAATATGTCCTCATCCCTGGCACTTAAAACAAACAATTTCTCTAGATCTTGAAGGTTTAGGATTGGATTTTACCTCATTCTTTGGTGCTTGAATAGATTCGATTTTAGCCTCTCTCTTCGGCCAACTTGAACTTTCTTCTCCAACTTTCATCTTTGGCTTATTTTCAAATGTAGGATTGTTTCTCCAGCCAGAATGATTTGATCTCCCGCTGTTTGAAACTCCTCTAAACTGTGAGCTTGTACCCTTCCTCTTGAATTGATTCTTAAGTTTGATAACCACATGCAACATCTCTTCCAATTTAACATATTGTTGTAATTCCAATTGATTGGCTATATCTCAATTCAAACGACCTAAAAACCTTGCCATGGTTGCGTCTCTATCTTCATTCATGCTCAACCTCATCATAAGCATCTCCATCTTCTTGTAATAATCTTCCATAGACCTACTTCCTTGTGTCAAAGATTGAAGTCTTTGATGCAGCAACCTATGGTAATGTGCCGTTACAAATCGCTTTCTCATGGCCCCTTCATTTGGCGTCAAGTAGTGATCAAGTCATCACCAACTCTTCTTTGGGTACTTTGCTCATTGGTCCCACTATTGGAGTGCATAATGGCCAAATTCCATTGCTGCCAATTTAACTTTCTTAATCTCTGAATAATTGTGATAATAAAAAATCATCTCCATATGCTCCTCCCATTCCAAGTAAGCCTCCGGACCACTTTTTCCCATGAAAGGTGGCATATTTACCTTGATATTTCCAAGATCATCATCTTCATTCATTGCTGGTCTCCCATGGATTGGCCTTTCCTTGAGGTTTAAAAATTTCATCAAACTCCTCATCCAAATCATCTCCGAAATTAGATTCCTAAAATTCTCCTACAATTCATCTTCACCCTCCCCGACCTCGGCCTCAGCCTCCATGAGCATCAAGCCTTGTATTTAGCATTCCTTGGGATGTTTCTAATCTCTCCATCCTTTGATTTATATGGTTAAATTGAGTATTCATCTACTACAATAGCTCAAAGACCGCCCTCATGTCTGTTTGCTCATCTCCAATCCCCGTAGCTAGGGAATCACCTTTAAATTCTACGAACTCCTCTTCATTAATTCTTATTGGTGGATCCCTCTTCTCACTCTTGAATCTGCCATGTTAGTATGAATAACACAAAAATAAAATAGAACCTCACCAAATTCACTCCCTTACGTGTTTCACTCAAACAAGATCTCAACACTCGTGTTTGTACACTAATTTTGGCTTTTGACCCTCTTCTAAGCTCATACACTTTTACCTGTTTTCACTCAATGAATTATCTCAAAGTTCTAATTAAAAAATCCATAAAACAGAAATTAGATCATAAGTATGTTTTAATTAAACACCTAACTTTCAGCTTTTCTAGAAAAAATAAAACAAATTAACAAGGAAAATTTTGAAATTAAAAAAAACTAGATTAGATGGTAAGAAATTAAGGATTCAAGAATAAAATTTAGGAAAAGAATTTCAAACACGAATAAGAATCAATTCGAACAAAATTAAAGAATAGTTGTTGGTTGTTGTTCTTGTAATTCAAGTTTTGTATCAAATCCTTTAACTAGTTTTTAATCCAATTAACTTAGCACTCAAACTCAAATATCCAGGAGCAAAAATTAATCTCCAGCAACTCCAAGTATTGAATAAATAATCAACAATTCAGCAACTTCAACAAATTTCCCGCAAACAAATTGTTTTTTCATTCGGCTTTTCTTCTCCTTTTTTTTTTTTTTTTTACTCACTGAATATCAAACACAACTCTAGTAATAAGAATTAACAACCAAATTGCAATTCCAATAGCAAAACTCACCAAACTCGTGGCCTCCAACCATAAAAATACAAATTTGTAGTTTTTTTTATTTTTTATTTAATTTTGCAAACCCTTCTATTTTTTTTTTTTTTCAATCATAGAACATAAAGCAACTGCAATAGCAAGAATGAACTCCAAAAATTTCAATTCTAAAGTAAAAAATTCACCAAACCCGAGACCACACTCCAAACAAAAACAAATTGTACAATTTTTAGGTTTTATGCATCAAACTCCTTTTTTTTTTTTTTTTTGAATATATGAATGCAAATATTTAAGATTAAAACAGAGCAAAGAAAAATTGACAATACACTAAATTTCCAAGAACAATAATGAAAAACAACCAACAAACTAGGAAACCTAATTTCGGCTATGAATGATTTTTTTTCTTTTTTTTTTTTTGAAGATGCTAAACGTGTATGAGATGGATGCAACCTTAACCTAATGCTAAAATTCCAGATTAACATAAAACAAATATAGCAAATAAAGATAGATCAAACCTGAACAAAATCTTGGCTCTAATACCAAATGATATGTACCTAGGACGACCTACTCCTAAATGCGTATTATGTTAGCCCGAATCTTGATTATGTTCAAGTTCTAATGGTCACCTTAACCTCTAACCAATCTGTAATTAGAAACCTTGGTATATAATGAAGACGCCACAATAGATGATGGATGTCCTTTTGATAAGTCAAAACTAAAACACTCATTCACTAATGGTGTTTTAGGTGTTCAAACAGAACAAAGAGAATTCAATCTCACAAATTATTTTCTGTAAAATATTCAAGCTTGATTTCTTATTGAAAATAAGCCTTTAAATAGGTTTTGAATGAATAAAATAAAGCCCTAAAGGATTAGAAAATTTCGACCAACATAGAATCCAATTAGGAAATTGCTTAATTTCACATCCTTTCCTAATCTAATTTATATTAATTAATTTTCTTATTTTGAAGTAGGAATTAATTAATTTACAATGAAAATAACAAAACAATAACTTTCCTAAGTTGATTTGTCCATCAAATAAATAAATAAAAATAAAAAAGTCAAACATAAATTAGGAAACAAGTTGACTAGTTTGACAACTAAGCTAACTGATTTCTGCTGTCTGAGCTAACTTATGTCTAATATGTCTGATGTCAGAGCTAACCAATGTCAGATGTCTGATGTATGATGTTCGATGTCTGATGTCCGATGTAAGATGTCTGATGTATGGATGTCTGATGTAAAATGTCCGATGACAGCTACCCGGGTCTGTATCAGCTTCCAACACTCGGATGCTTAAAACAATCTTTGTATCTTTAGGTATGGACAAGCTCTTTTGAGAATCAATTACTCCCTATATAAATGCTCCCAGGTTATCCTTAAACCTCTTGGCTTGAGCTCTAGTGATTGGCTCAGTCTTCATCCATATCCGGTTAGCACCCCAGTGGGTTGTCGGTTGTACGGACATGGGCAGGTTCACATCACCTGGGCAGGGCATAGGGCATGGTGGCATACCCCTAACAAGGGGTTGACACCACCTCAATTCAGTGTGGTGGATCTCCCGGAAGCAAGGCAAGCGGATGAGCCTCTGCTCAGCATTGGTGGCACTACTTGGCACACCTTAGGCAACGGGGTGGTGGCACCCCCCTGGGCAAGAGGGTAGTTGCAAAGCATCGGTGGGCATGGCATGGGGCATCAGTTGGCATGACAGGGGGCACAGTGGCACACCCTGGGCATGGCATGGGGCATCGGTGGGCATGGCATGGGGCACAATGGCACACCCTGAGCTTGGTATGGGGCACCGTTGGGCATGGCATAGGGGCACGATGGCACACCCTGGGCATGGCATGGGGCACAATGGCACACCCTCGGCACGGCATAGTTCATAGTGGTGCACCCTGGGCATGGCATAGGGCATGGTGGCATAACCTGGGCATCAAGGTGGCACCAACTCGATTCAACGTGGTGGTTCTCCCAGGAGCAAGGCAAGCGGATGAGCCTCGATTTACCACTTACAATATCCTGTCTCATATTTAAGTTATCTGCAAAAGGGTTCTACCCACCGTTCGATAGGAATTGAACTTAAAGGTAACCCGCACGGTATGTCTACTGATGGGCTTGGACAACGACACGTTCTTTCGAGAGTCGAGACCCCTACTGCAGGTCAGTAAATGGGTGGTAGCGCATGCATTGCTTCTAGCCCGGATTCAGATTTAGAGGCATTCATTCATAATCCAGCGCATGGTGGCTTCGTGCCATTAGCTTTTCAACCAAGCGCGATGGCTAATCATGTGAATCAATGGTTCCTCTCGTACTAGATTGAATTACTATTGCGACATTGTTATCAATAGGGTAAAGCTAACCTATCTCATGATGGTCTAAACCTTGTTCAGGTTCCCTATTGGTGGATGAACAATCCAACACTTCGTGAATTCTGCTTCACAATGAGAGGAAGAGCTGACATCGAAGGATCAAAAAGCAATGTCGCTATAAATGCTTGGCTGCCACAAGCCAGTTATCCCTGTGGTAACTTTTCTAAGACCTCTAGCTTCAAATTTCGAAGGTCTAAAGGATCGATAGGCCATGCTTTCATGGTTCGTATTCGTACTGGTAGTCAGAATCAAACGGGCTTTTTACGCTTTCATTCCATATGAGATTTCCATTCTCATTGAGCTCATCTTAGGATACCTGCGTTATCTTGTGCCATCCCAACCAAACTCCCCACCTGACAATCTCTTCCACCTGGATCGACCCACTGAGGCTAGCCTTGGGTCCAAAAAATGGGGCATTTTCCCCCTTCCAATTCATGGAATAAGTAAAATAACGTTAAAAGTACTGGTATTTCACTTTCGCTGTTTCCAGCTCCCACTTATACTACACCTCTCAAGTCATTTCACAAAGTCGGACTAGAGTCAAGCTCAACAGGGTCTTCTTTCCCCATTGATTCTACCAGGCCCTTTCCCTCGGTTGTGGTTTTACTGGATAGTAGACAGGGACAGTGGGAATCTCAGTAATCCATTCATGAGCATCACTAATTAAGTGACGAGGAATTTGGCTACCTTAAGAGAGTTATAGTTACTCCCGCTGTTTACTTGTGCTTGGTTGATTTTCTTCACTTTGACATTCAGAGTATTAGGCAGAAATCACATTGCGTGAGCATCCGCAGGACCATCGCAATGCATTATTTTAATTAAACAGTCAGATTTCCCTTGTCCGTACCAGTTCTGAGTCAACGGAGCAACTGCATCGTCCTACCTATTTAAAGTTTGAGAATAGGTCGAGGGCATTGCACCAATGATGCCTCTAATCATTGGCTTTACCTAATAGAACTCGTCCGCGGGCTCCAGTTATCCTGAGGGAAACTTCGGAGGGAACCAACTACTAGATAGTTCGATTAGTCTTTTGTCCCTCTACCCAAGTTAGACGAATGATTTACATGTCAGTATCGTTATAGGCCTCCACTAGAGTTTCCTCTTGCTTTGTCCTGCTCAGACATAGTTCACCATCTTTGGGTCCCGACAGGCATGCTATCAGTCGACTTCTTAGAAGATTAAGGTCAGTTGGTGGTGCAACCAGCATGGGGATCCTGCCATTCAGTTTCCTTGCACCTTACAAGTTTACTGGCTTGTTGACTCCGACACATGTTAGACTCCTTGGTCCGTGTTTCAAGACGGGCCAAATGGGGGACCCATAGGTCGACGCCAGGAGTGAGCATGTGCCGAAGCACGCCGTGACAGTGCGCGCTACCCACCACGATCATGGCGATGAAGTCTCCATGGGCATATCTATAGCCTGGGCTTAGGCTACAGATGCAATCCGTATCGGTCCACTCCCCGATTCAATCAGTAGACTGACTCTCATCGTTCCGCATCCGACCAAGGTGCATTGCCAGCCCCTATCTACTTTCCTCCCGACAATTTCAAGCACTCTATGACTCTCTTTTCAAAGTCCTTTTACATCTTTCCTTCGCGGCACTTTTTTGCTAACAGTCTCTCACCCATATTTATCCTTGGATGGAATTTATCACTCGATTTGGGCTGTGATGAGAATTCATCTGCACCCGCACAACCTACAACCTGTTGGGGTGCTGACCCGATACGGATGAAGACTGGGCCAATCACTAGGGCTCTAGCTAAGAGATTTAAGGACAACCTAGCTGCCTTTATATATGGAGTAATTAATTCTCAAAAGGGCTTGACAATATCTGAAGATACAAGACCTGTTTTAAGCATCCAAATGGTGGAAGCTATTATGGACCCGAGTAGTTGTTTTAGTGCAAATATGGACTCCGAGCAGCAACGATTGGATCCAACACTTCTTGGATTCAAAGAATATCACTAAGAGGCCATGGAATCATATCAAGGCAAAATCAAAAGCATCTAAAATCAGATTGTAGGGACACCATCTCAATTTGGTCAAAAATGTGTTGTTTAGCCATTGCCTTTGACTTTTCTTCTTGTTCAAGCAAGTTTAACTTATTCCAATCATGGGGCAATGTGTGGGAATCATCATTAATCATATTTGGCATTCTACATGGCATATGGAAGCTGATTTGGAGCTCAAACAAGCTGGAATTGGTTAAAGGTACCTTAGTAGTCAAACTAGTCAACTAGTTTCCTAGTTTGATTTTAACTTTTTGTTTTAGGAAATTAGATTTTTATTTGATTTCTATTTATTTATTTTATGGAAAAATCAACTTAGGAAAGTTAATATTTTATTATTTTCATTATAAATTAATTAATTCCTAATTCAAAATAAAAGAATTAATTAATCCAAATTAGTTTAGGAGTCTAGGTGAATTTGGGCTAACACATTGTTTTCTACATGGCCGATTTTGTTTAGTTTTTTATGGTTTTATTTTGTTCTTTCAAAGCCTAAAGGCTTAGTTTCAAAGAGAAATCAATCTAGAATATTTTATAGAAAATTAATTGTGAGATTGAGTTTTTCTTTGTTCTCTTTGAACACCTAAAACACCATTAGAGAGTTAGTGTTTTAGTTTTGACTTATCAATAGAATATACATCACCTATTGTGGCGTCTCCATTATACCAAGGTTTTTAATCATAGGTTGGTTAAGGGTTGAGGTCAATACATTAAAATATAAACCTAATTGAGATCCGAACTAATATAATACGGCTTTAGGAGCAGGTCGTCCTATAATGGCGTCTTCAACCCTACTCGCCAACAGTGCTTTATGGTGCGATAGGGTCCAGGCGTGACAGGGCTCTCACCCTCTCTAATGCCCCTTTCTAAGGGACTTGAGCATCATGTCACAGTCCCACTCTTTTGAGTGCACAACGTTGGTCGTGCGGTGCTTACTAGCCCTTTGTGGGTAGTAAGTAAAGCATTAGTGTTCCTCGCAAGTAAATAACCTACAGGATGTTAGTATTGTGCTAGCACAAAGCAAGCAATAATGCATATAACAACAATCATTAGAAAAAGGGACAAGCAAACAAGGCAACAACATAATTGAAGAAAATGCAATCGTTTTATTCGGTCTCGATGGAGAGAACAACATAGAGGTTTACAAGCATGCTATTAAAAGTTCTCACGTATGCTAGTGGTCTAGCCCAATAACTCGCTGACTAGCCATCCCCCTCTAAAGAAATTATTTAGCCATTTTCATCCTGACAGAAAAATACATCAAAATATGCGAGGAATCAAAATGGCACTATTTCTTACAATAGAAACTTGAAATGCAAGCAAATGACCATGGGCTTGACGAATGACTCTGGATGAACTTGGCTTGGTAATTACAGTCAAAATCCAAAGGTGGAGGTGCATGCGACTCTTACATCCTCCCCCACTCATTTTGTTGATGCCCTCAACGACTCAGATGCTTTGAACTCCTCGATCTTCTACTTATAGGGTGCCAAGTTAACTTCTTTCTCCTAGCTGGTTTCTTCTTCTCCTAGCCCCTTCCACTTGATGAGGTACTCTTGAACTGGCTATCAGTGCACGTGTCTGATTCCTTCAGCTAGGATCTCCTCCACTTCTTCATCGTCTTCAGCAATGTTATTGACTTCAGCTCTTGCTGGATTGTTACTCGCTGGATCCTCCTTGTCTGGGTAGTATGGCTTGAGGTTGTTGACATGGAATCCCGGGTGCACTCTCATCCATCCTAGGGTAACCAACTTAGAGGCTCTCCCAACTTTGGTGCTAATCGGCATTGGTCCCTCATACTTTCTCATCAATCTGGGGTCCCTATCTCGTAGCCAGTGAAATTGCTCTTGGGTTAACTTGACCATCACCATATCCCCCATGTTGAACTCCAAGGGTCTCCGTTCCTTGTTTACCCATTTCTTCATTCGATTTGCCACCTTCTCCAAGTAGGTTCTGGCTATCTCCATGTTGTTCTTCCATTCTTTAGTGAAGTTGAAGGCCCTTGGGTTCTTGCCTTGATACTTGTTGACTGTATGGCAGTAAAGGCTTCTGGCCATTTACTATTTCGAATGGGCACTTACTTGTGGGGGATCCCTTTTGTGCATTGAAGCAGAATTGGGCTACATCAAGGAGTTGTGCCTAATTTTTCTGGTTGGCACTAACGAAATGTCATAGATACTCCTCCAACATGCTGTTGAATCTTTCCGTTTGTCCATCTGTTTGTGGGTGATAGCTGGAGGAGATGTTAAGTTGGGACCGAGAAGTTTGAATAGTTCTATCCAGAAAGACCCGTGAACTTCGCATCTCTAGCGCTGACAACATGTATGGGCATGCCCCGATACTGCAACACAAACTTGAAAAATAAACAGGCAATCTCCTCGGCCATATAATATTTCAAGTCTGGGACAAAAGTCGCATATTTCGAGAATCTATCCACAACCACCAAAATACTTAATAGATCCCCGACCTTTGGAGGGTTGGTGATGAAATCAATCGACACGCTATCTCATGGGTGGGCAGGGAAGAATAGTAACTCTAACAACCCTGATGGTTTCTGCCTCTTTACTTTGTCCTATGTGCACACAAAATAGGTCTGGATGTAGTCCATGATATCGTTGCGCATCTGTGGTCAATAGTATCCATGTTTGATCAAAGCATATGTCCTTTGCCACCCTGGATGTCCAGCCCACAAAGTGTCGTGGCACTCCTGCATTAACATCTTTCTTAGGTATCCGACCTTTAAGATAAACAGCCTATTTCCTTTTGTCCACAGCAGTTTTAGGATATTCTGTGCACACTGGTTTCCCTCCACATGCTACTTTATTAGTTCTCGCATTGAAGTGGCGATAATGCCCATGGCCATGTTAGCTAGTGCCTTTAATGCTGCGAGCTCCGTCTTACGACTCAAGGCATCTATAGCCTGGTTCTTGGCCCACATTTTTGGCTCCCAATGAAGGTCAAACTCCGCAATGAATTCCTACCAACGAGCTTACTTTGGGGTTAGTTTCAGTTGTGTGAGGAAGTGACTGACAATTGAGTTATCAGTCTTTACTACAAAACTTGACCCCAATAAGTAATGCCTCCAGGTTCTTAGACAATGAATTATGGCAGGCATCTCCTTCTCTTGAGCCATATAGTTCTTTTCCCTGCTATTAACTTCTTACTTTCATAGGCCACAGGATGATCGTCCTGGAGTAGGACTCTGCCTAAAGCAAAGTCAGATGCATCCGTTTGGACTTTGAAGGGCTTTTTGATGTCCAGAAGGGCCAACACCAGATCACTCATCATAGCTTTCTTCAGATCTTCAAATGCACCCTTGCAATCCTTGCTCCACTCCCAAGGCATATCCTTTTTTAACAATTCCATTAAGGGAGTTGCTTTCTTCGAGTATCCTTTGACGAAGCGATGGTAGTAATTTGCCTATCCCAGAAATGATCTAAGTTCTTTCACATTGGTGGGAGTTTTCCACTCTTGGATGGCTTTTACCTTCTCCATTTCCATACGGATCTTCCCATCCTCGATGATATGGCCTAGAAACTCAATTTGTCTCTTGGCAAATGCACATTTTTCCTTCTTCACAAATAATTGGTTTTCTCAAAGTCTTTGGAATACCATTCAAATGTGTTCAACATGTTCTTCCAAGGTAGGACTGAAGAATACAATTTCATCTAGGTACACCACCACAAACTTGTCAAGAAAGTCTCGGAATACCTAGTTCATGAGTGTACAAAATGTTGCTGGTGCATTCGTCAAACCAAAAGGCATCACCAGGAATTCAAAGGCCCCATATCCTATGACGTAGGTGGTTTTCTCTTCGTCTCCTTTGGCAATTCTCACCTGGTAGTACCCCGATCTCAAATCCAATTTTTGGTGAAGAATTTGGCTCCACTTAGCTAGTCGAACAAGTCAGCTATTAAAGGGATCGGGTATTTATTCCACACCATGACCTTGTTCAGCGCTCGGTAATCTATGAACAAACGCAAACTTCCATCTTTCTTCTTCTGGAATAGAATCAGTGTGCCATAAGGTGCCTTCGAGGGTCTCAGGAACCTTGCTTCCAAGAGCTCCATTAGATTCTTTCGTAGTTCTGCCAGCTCGGGTGGGACCATTCGATAAGGTGCTTTTGCTGGAGGTTTTGCTCCCGGTATCAGTTTGATTTTATGGTCAATGTCTCATTGAGGAGGTATCGGTAGGTTGTTTGGTATCACATCGTCAAAAGATTTCAAGGCATCTAAAGCCATAAGAGGGGTTGTTTCATCATCTTCGCCCTCCTTTACCACCACCAGTGCTACGTAAGAAGGTTCTTTACATATCAACCCTTTCTTGAATTGGAGAGCGAATAGAAATTTAGAATCACTTATTTGCTTCCTCTGTACTAGGACTACTTCTATTTGTTCCCCCATCATCAACAGACTGTTAGCGGTGGGAATGGGGATCACCTTCTTCTTCAATAGGAAGTCCATTTCCAAGATGACATTAGAGTCATCCATTGGTATACAATCAAATCCATCCGGTCCTCCCAAGTTCCCAACTTGAGAGGCACTTGTTTCGCCAAGCCCACCGTGGGTAAGGCTTTGGAATTTATAGCTTTCATTTGCCGCTCATCCTTTTGCAAGTGTAGGCCTAACCTTCTGGCTTCATTTTTTAAGCAAAAGTTATGAGTGGCACCCGTGTCCACCATCACACTCTTCGCAGCCTTCCCATTTATCACCGCGTCCATGAAGATAAGACCTTTCTCATCGGTCTTCTTGGCTTGAACGACCTATCCATTGAAGGCATTCAAAAATCTCAGTGCCCCCAGTTAGGCATAATCTTCTCCTTCTTCTGCTGCCTCCTCTCGCCTTCCCTCATGCTCTTGGGAGTGAAGGGAAGCTTGTAGTGCATTAAGGGTGGTCCTGTGAGGGCATTTAGCAACTCTATGGGGACCATTACATAATAAACATGTCATAGGTCGGGGTTAAAACCCGAATACATTAGGTTTCCATGGTGGAGGGTCTCTCATGGTAAGAGGTTTCTTGTTGTCACCTCCCCCAGGTCTTACGATATTGGTAGGCCTAAAGGACCTATCGCTACTGGCATTCGAAGGAGGGGGTCTTCTATTGCTGGGACTTTTTATTGAATAGTCCATTAGGCGCTCTGTTGCCCCTAGTGCCAAAGCTAGATCTTGCACCCTTTGTCGTTGAAGCTCTGTTCTGGCCGAAAGTTTCAGTCCTTCCAGGAAGTAAAAGAGCTTATCCTTTTTGGACATGTCGCATATATCAAGCATGAGTGCCGAGAACGCCTTCATGTAGTCCCTCACATTGCTCGTTTGTCTTAATGCTCTCAAATGTCGACGGGCAATGTAGTCCACATTCTCGGAGAGGAATTGGTTTTTGAGTTCCTTCTGTAGTTGGTCTCACATATTGATAGAGCATCTATTGTTCTTGATGTCCTCGTATTTGGAATGCCACCATAATTTTGCATCATTCGTTAGGTACATGGTGGCCATGGTCACCTTCATTTCCTCCGAGTCTGGTCTCATTGCTCAAAAGTATTGTTCCATGTTGAACAAAAAGTTTTCGATCTCCTTTGCATCACATGCACCTCTATAGGCCTGAGGCTCAGGCACCTTTAGCCTCCCCTACTCCATTCCCATTGGGATAGGAGTTTGGTTCTCCACTGGTCGTATGGTGAGAGCGAGTTTGGTATTTATCTGTCCCATTTCCATTTTCAGTGCCTCCACAGTGGGTCGGAAGTCATCTGCCAAGTCATTCACAGTAGCCATCAGGCTAGATATTGCCTCTTCCATGGCACCATCTTGCTCGCTCGCAGTTCAGCTTGACAAGTCGACACCCCCCATTGGGTCTGTCTCTTTTCAAGTGCCCTCATTTGACTTTATATCATTGATCACTTCCATCTTTTTGAAGACCTCGTGCCAATTATGGCCTTTGATATGGGCATCCACAACCCCCATGAGCTCCCTGAGCTACTGGTCGATGGTGTCAAACCGCATTTCATTCATCAATTTCAGCATCTTTATGAATTAGCTCGTAACTGCACTCTGATATAAATTGTCATGGTCCCACTCTTTCAAGTGCACAACGTGGGCCGTACGATGCTTACTAGCCTTTCGCGGGTAGTAAGCCAACCGTTAGTGTTCTTCGCAAGCAAATAACCCACACGATACTAGTATTGTGCTAGCATAAAGCAAGCAATAATGCATATAACAACAATTACTAGAAAAAAGGACAAGCAAACAAAGCAACAGCACAATTGAAGAAAATGTGATCATTTTATTCGGTCTCAATGGAGAGAACAGCAGATAGGTTTACAAGCATGCTATTAAAAGTTCTCACCTATGCTAGTGGTCTAGCCCAACAACTCGCCGACTAGCCACCCTCCTCTAAAAAGCTTATTTAGTCATTTTCATCCTGACAGGAATATACATCAAAATATGCAAGGAATCATAATGGCACTATTTCTTACAACATAAACTAGAAATCCAAGTAAGTGACCATGGGCTTGACTAATGACCTGGATGAATATGGCTTGGTAATTACAGTCAAAATACAAAATGCGGAGGTATGTGTAATTCTTACACATTGTGTACAGCAAGACCCATCTCCAACCCGAAAGCCAATCAGCACGAAGACCAACCAACCATGCCTACCGCCGAATTGGAGACAAGCCAACACCACTAAGCATGAAGAACACAACCGGTGGTCCAACCCATGGCCCCATAGGGTTACAGCATGGTGCTGCATGACGAGGCACCGAAGCATACCCCGCACAGACACCCACCTAGATCCCACCAAGGTTATGCCCCGGGCAACATTCGGAGAGACTTTTGCACGAGTGTAGTTGTCCTTCCTCCCCCATTTTGAGGATCGCCCCCGGAAATCACCAAGCAAGCATCCATGAAGAAGCATCACCCACAAATGCCACGCTATGCAACACCATGGCAATAGCCATACAAAGCAATGGATTGCACCTCACAAGTCCCCACATTTCGAGTTTCCCACACTGATAAGCCCATCGCCCCTTACTGGGTCATCGATGCTGGGGCCCACCCCACACCATTTTCCGTGCTTTACAAACCCCACTTGCCGACGAGACATGCCATTGTGCCCACACCCCTGCTGGATGGTGTGAGCAACGCTAGCAGGCCGGGGGGAAGGGGGGCTCGCTGGTGAAACAGGCAGGTACTACCCCCTTAAAAAGCTTATTTAGCCATTTTCTTTTTGGCAAGTTCAGATATCAATTTCAACGAGGGATCAAAATGGCATCTTTTTTACTCTAGACATCGAATTTTGATAAGATTTTTTGCAGTGATGCTTAGAAAAATGGGTACCACATTATGGAATTGGATTTATAGTTTTTTGAGGAACGAAAATTTTTTTATTATTTTTTAGTGGAACATTAAGAAAAATTCAAAAAAAAATGGAGGTTGGTTCTTTTAGTTGGGAATGCTTTTAAATGAGCAGTGTGATTTTTTGAAATGTTATATTGCACAGAAAA
Source organism: Ziziphus jujuba (assembly GCF_031755915.1). Lineage (NCBI taxonomy): Eukaryota > Viridiplantae > Streptophyta > Magnoliopsida > Rosales > Rhamnaceae > Ziziphus > Ziziphus jujuba. Next base: position 22,039,066 of record NC_083379.1, read on the forward strand.
CATGCAGATTTACTATGAAATGCATTCATGTGCGGGCGGCAAGGCATGCGATGGGTACAGCAAGGCATGCGATGGGCATGGCATGGCATAGGGATGCCCCAACAATGGACAATAGAAGGTGGCACATCTTGAGTCCACCTAGGGTAACCAAATGCATGGAGACTACCCCTATTGCCATCCTTGTTGCAGCCCACCCCATATAGGGGTCAAAGATGCAATGGGTGGCACTACTTGGCACACCCTAGGCAAGGGGGGTGGCACACCCCAGGCAAGGGGGTAGCACCACCTCGATTCAGCGTGGTGGTTCTCCTAGAAGCAAGGCAAGCGGATAAGCCTCAGTTTAGCATTGGTGGCATGGCTTGACACAACTTGGGCAAGGGTGGTGGCACCCCCCTAGGCAAGGGGGTGGTCGCACACAGTTGCAAACCATTGGTGGGCATGGCATGAGGCACGGTAGCACACCCTAGGCATGGCATGGGGCACAGTGTGCATGCACACGGCACAACCCGGGCACGGCATGGGGCAGGGTGTGCGCACACCTTGGACATGGCATGGGGCATGATGTACGCACACCTTGGGCATGGCATGGGGCACGGTGGCGCACCCTGTGATGAGAATTCACCGTCCCCACAGAACAGACAACCCGTTGGGGTGCGAATCCAAAACAAATGAAGACCGAGCCAATCATTAGAGCTCGAGCCAAGAGATGTTAAAACAACCTGACTGCCTTTATATAGGGAGTAATTAATTCTCAAAAAGGCTTGTCAATACTCGAAGATACAAAATATATTTTAAGCATCCAAGTGGTAGAAGCCGTTACGGACCGAGATAGCTGTTTTAGTGCAAATATGGACTCCGAGCAGCAAGGATTGGCTCGCCGAGGTAGGCCTTGGATCCAAAAAGAAGGGCAGTGCCCCGCTTCCAATTTGTGGAATAAGTAAAATAGCATTTCAATTTCACCGTTTCTGACTCCCACTTATACTACACCTCTCAAGTCATTACGCAAAGTCAGACTAGAGTCCAGCTCAACAGGGTCTTCTTTCCCTGCTGATTCTGCCAAGCCCATTCCCTTGGCTATGGTTCCATTGGATCGTAGACAGGAACAATGGAAATCTCGTTAATTAATTCATGCGCATCACTAATTAGATGACGAGGTATTTGGCTACCTTAAGAGAGTCATAGTTACTCCCGCCGTTTACTCGTGCTTGGTTGAATTTCTTCACTTTGGAATTCAGAGCACTGGGTAGAAACTGCATTGCATGAGCATCTGCAGGGACCATTGTAATGCATTGTTTTAATTAAACAGTTGGATTCCCCTTGTCCATACCAGCTCTGAGTCGACTGTTCAACTCCCCATGAAGGGCCCCTGAAGGGACCTGTTCCCAGTCAGCCCCCCAGCCGGCACACAAAGTAGCTCGAGCCATCCACCGACAGCCAACAGGTTCGGGACTGGGACCTCCGTGCCTAGCCTTTAGAGCCAATCCTTATCCTAAGGTTACAGATCCAGTTTTTCGACTTCCTTTGCCTACATTGTTCCATTGGCCAGAGGCTGTAGACCTTCGAGACCTGATGTGGTTATGAGTACAATCGGGCATGGGAAGCATTCGATCCTTTGAATTTTCAAAGGCTGACAACCGAGTATAGGTTGTGCGCTTCAGTGCCATCCATTTTCGATGCTAGTTAATTCGATAGGTGAGTTGTTACATACTCCTTAGCAAATTTTGACTTCCATGACCACCATCTTGTTGTCTTGATCGGTCAACACCCTTTGTGGGTTCTAGGTTAGCATGCATTTGGGCACTGTAACCCAACTTTTGGTTCATCCCGCATCACCAATTCTGCTTACCAAAAATGGCCCACTTCGAGCTCTCGAGTGCATGGTACGGCTCAATGAAGCAGCCGCATCGTCCTACCTATTTAAAGTTTGAGAATAGGTCGAGGGCGTTGCACCCTTGATGCCTTTAATCATTGGCTTTACCCGATAGAACTCGTCTGCGGGCTTCAGCTATCCTGAGGGAAACTTCTAAGGGAACCAACTGCTAGATGGTTCGATTAGTCTTTCACACCCATACCTAAGTCAGACAAACGATTTGCACATCAGTATCACTATGGGCCCCCACTAGAGTTTCCTCTGGCGTCGCCCCTCTTAGGCATAGTTCATGATCTTTCATGCTCTCACTCGAACCCTTCTTAGAAGATCAAGGAAGGTTGACGATGCAACCCGCATGGGGATCCCGCCATTCAGCTTCCTTACACTTTATGGGTTTACTAGCCTGTTGACTCGCACACATGTCAGACTCCTTGGTTCGTGTTTCAAGATGGGCCAACACCAGTAGCATGCAGGTGCTGAAGCATGCCGTGACGGCTCACACTATCCACCACGATCGTGACGACGACATCTCTGTGGGCATATCTATAGCCCGGGCTTAGGCCGTTGCTGCAATCACGCATCGGTCCACGCCCCGAGTCGATTGGCAAACTGGCTTTCACAATTCCACATCCGACCGAGGCCCATCGCTGGCCCACATCCGCTTCCCTCTCAAAAATTTCAAGCACTCTTTGACTCACTTTTCAAAGTCCTTTTCATTTTTTCCTCGTGGTACTTGTTTACTATCTGTCTCTTGCCCATATTTAGCCTTGGATGAAATTTACCGCCCGATTTAGGTTGCATTCCCAAACAACCCAACTTGTCGACAACGCCTCGTGGTGCGACAAGGTCCGAGCATGACAGGGCTCTCATCCTCCCCGGCGCCCCCTTCCAAGGGACTTGAGCTCTATCCACTGCTGAGGATGCTTCTTCATACTATAATTCGAACACCAAGGACGCTCGATTCTCAACCTAGGTTGTTTCCGATTCGCTCGTCATTACTAGGGGAATCCTTGTAAGTTTCTTTTCCTCCACTTATTGATATGCTTAAACTCAGCGGATAGCCTCACCTAACCTCGGGTCACATTGGAGATGCCGCACCGACGGCACATTAGGGTCTATGTAGGGTCGTGACAGCGATCCACACACATAGTGAGGAGCTTAGGGTTTGATAACCACCTATTGCTGTGGCACTTGTTGCCGATGACCTACATTTTGGCCAGCCACAGACCGTGGCACATAGAAGGCCAACATCTGCCCCATTTTCCCCTATACATAAAACAATTTAAAATGACATAGCCACTTACAGTACTGCAAATGCTCACTCCTACTTCCGTGGAGGACCGCCTCCAAACTCAACACGAGTGTCTTTAATATAATAATAAAATTTTCTTAGGCTCCAATAACTAAACCAAAGACATTTATGAACATTAAATGTCTTAAATTAATTTGTACAATTATAAATTATACAAATTGAACATTGACCGGTTCAGTTATACTACACACCCAAAGGCTAATCTTTCAAAATTGAACCTTCTAATGTGTCCTAATAATATCTAATTTCAATAATTCAACTCTAATTTTGTCCAATTTTATCCAAACACAGTTCGAATTTATCTGGTATTTAACTAATTGATCCAAAAATAGAAAAATTATCAAACCAACTCCAAAATTCACAAGCTTTATATCAATGGAAAGCCCAAGAGATAAGGAATGCAATGGTGTACTCACCTTGGACCAAGAGTGTAGTCGGTGGTTGGAAAACTTGTCACAATACTCGGCCAAACTCCACATTGATGCATCTCTTAAACGATGAGGAATCTTGGCAAACAAACCATGAAAATAGGTTCAGAGGGTCCAAAAATGGTGGGAAAGGTCTATGAGCTGGCCTGAAACAGCTGAAAAATGGCCCAACAATCGGAAAAGCCCAAACTACCGTCGTTGGCTTCAAACGGCCAATCCCGACACATTGGCGGCGGTTTGGCTTGAAATTTAGCCGGTGAGGTCGACCGGAGTGGGTAAGGAGGGTGTTCGGTGCATGCATAAGGAGGGTAGCTGAAATTGGACAAAACAACAATGACCCAGTTAGGTGTAAAATGGCTTCAAAACGACTCAGTTCGGATCCGTGGGTCTAAAGAGAAATTTCTCGGGTTTGGGGGACCAAATGGGTATTTTGAAACTTGTTTCCTCTTGGGCATGGTTTCCAATATTTATATAGGGCCTTAGGTCACTAACAGAAGAAAATCTGGGATTGGTTTGGACATTAATATAAAACTGATATTTCAAACTTTTTAAAATCATAACTTTTTATCCGTGACTCTAAATTTGGCGTGCCACTAGTTTATAAACTCATATTGATGAGCTCTACACAATGATACATCAATTAAACCAAAAATCTTAATTATAGAAAAAGTCAACTTTTCATCCACATACTGTTCCCTTGAGCAAACCTATATTATAGGATATTTTAATACAGGATGTTATAATGTGTGTTTGTAAAACCAAAAAGTGAATTGTTGAGAAATTTATTTATTTATTTATTGCTGAGAGAGAAATTAAAAGTTTTACTATTTATTTTTTACAAAATGATAAAATTTAATGAATATATAAGCTTAGCATTACAATATGCATTTTTTTGGGTCGAAAATTAAAATTGAAATAACATTGCTTTGACCACATATTCATTATTGAAAACAATTTTGATGATTTTATTATTATTATTTTATTTTTTCTAGGTGAAAATAGTTATTTTATACACCTACCATAGAAACAAGGGCGGTGAGAAAAAAGTAAATTAATAAATAAATAAAAGAAATAAGAATAAAAATGAAGAAATTAGATCGAACGAAAACACAGAGGAAACGGCTATGGCATCGAAACCTTCAACACCGCCATATCCAAGTGCTACGAGAATTTCTGACTCTCCTTGCTATCCTCAATATTCTGCTTCTCTCAAATGTAAGACTTCTTTACTAATCTGTCTCTCTTTGTGCCTACATCTTTGTTTCATAAATCAACCTTTAATCATCTCATAATGTTTTTTTTTTTTTTTTTTTTCTCTGTTTCATAAATCAACCTTTAATCATCTCGTAATGTTTTCTTTTCTTTTTTTTTTTTTTCAATTTTTACTGTAGAGTTTCAATTTTTTGTCTATGAATAGTATTAAAGATTGAAAATTTGGTTTTTTTAACACTGAAATAAGTACGCAGAGTAAAATTTCTGCAGAATTCTGACACACCCATTAGAAAATTTCCGAACTTTATGTGGAAATTTTGGAAATTTGGATGGAAAATTTTAGTTGAAGCCTAGTTTCAGTGTCAATTTTAGGAAAAAAAAGTTTGATGTTTTCAAGAGTGAAAAATTTTGGGTATGAGAAGAAAAAGGATTATTGAATTTTGGTTACTCTGTGGATGATTAAAAAGAAGATATTGTTCCTGATTGAACAAATTTTTTCTTTCTTAAGAGGTACTGCTAATTCAGTAACTCTGCCACACCACCTGGTTTTGAAAGCTCAAACCAAGTTAAAATTATCTGAGTCAGATGCAGACTGAGGAACGTGGCTTGTGATTGGAAGTGGGCATTGAAACTGTCATTTAGGTTATATGGGTGTGAGCAAAATGCAATTTTGTAGGCCTTCCGATGGCACTAGTTGCTCTGCTGCTACCATTTTGGCTTTGGGTTCTGTTCTGAACTATGACGAAGGGAGAGGGGGAGGAGGGGAGAGATTGTGCAAGCAATGGTGGTTGTGGAATAATTAATAGTTGGCTATTTTGAATTTTTGTGGCATGATTAATAATTAGTTATTTTGAATTTTCTTAACTTACGCTAACTATTCGGAGCCATTGCTAGATGCGCATTCAACGGTATTAATGTGTCATCGAGTTTGTGTGGATTTTGCATTTTATCAATACTTATTGGAGTTGTTGTTATGATTGAATTGTCATGTTTAGCTACAATCTTTTTGTAGTAACAAATACTCTCTTGCATTTTCTTTTTGTAGAGATCATAGCATGATAAATATATTTAACACTTTTTATTTTATTTTATTTTTTATTGTAAAGTATTATTTCTTTTCCTTAATCATTTGCAAATTTTGATGTGACCTTTCAATATGTCCAAATTGTTAGGGGCATATTCATGCTATATAAAAGGTTCTTTAATGAGTCATCAACTCTCTATTCCATTGCTTTTTATATTTTCTAGTGGATTCCAACTTTGGTGCTTTGTGTTATTTAACATGATTATAATTTCTTGGTGGGCATATGGTGTCTTAAATGTGAGCTGTTTAAACTTGTGTTGCTTTTTGACTTTTACTTATTGATTTAGCCACTTAAAAAGTGTATGGCCTAAAATTTCTGAACATTAATTTCCTGGGTAAATTTTGCAGGTCTAGAAGAATATCAATCAGACAAAAGCAAATGCCAAGAACACTTTGATATTTACAAGGAATGCAAGAAAAAGGAGGTAATTGTTTTTTCAAATATTTGAAACCCTATAGTTTTTTTTTTTTTTTTAATAGTACTATTACTGTTGAACATTATATTGTTGTACACTTCTATTAAATATTTTTTCTTTTATTATTATATAAGTTCCTTCTCGGTAGTTGATGGTTGATGCTGTTTCTCTGTTTTCATTATCACATCTAGAGGTTTTGATGTTGGGTTTAAAATGTTGTTGACAATTGATTTAGGTAAAATAAAGTATAAAATAATGCATTGTAAGAGTAGAAAATTAAATTTCTCTGCTTTGTACAAGTAATTTAATCAGATCATTGATAATTGTTTTGTTGGGTTTTGATCTAGTTTCTCAATTTTTCGATACCCATCTTTATCCAAATTGTGGGTAGGATCCTTTAAATTTCTTGCTGACCTGTCTATCTCTTTCCTTTTTTTCTATTATTTTTTCCACCATGATCATTCCAACCAACAAGACCACCAAGAAAACCCAAAACCGCCAGAAGATCGAAACCAAGAAGCTTGAAAACAAGAGCAACAAACAAGTCATCTTCTCGAAGCACCGTGCGGGTCTTTTCAAGAAAGCCGGCGAGCTCAGTGTCCTCTGCGATGCCGAGGTCGCCGCCATCGTCTTCTCTCCCAACAACAAGGTCTTCTGCTTCGGCATTCGAGCCCCGAGACCGTAATTCACCACTACTTTTACAGCACCACCACTAGTAGTAACACTAACACTTCTAATTCTTCGAAAGCGGCGGCGGCAGCGATGGCTTCGACCGCCGCTGCCGCAACCGGAAGAGAGTTGGTGCCGGTCGGAGAGTTCAACAGGGAGTATAGAGAAGCCATAAATGAGCTGGAGGTAGAGAAAAAGAGAGAAAAGGAGGTGAAACTTGCGTCGAAGAAAAGAAGGTGGCGTGGAGTGAGAGGTTCTGGTGGGAGGAAGAGACGGTCGACGGAATGAGATTGGAGGAGTTGGAGCAGTTCATGGCTGTTTTGAAGGAGATGAAAAGGAAGGTTGTGAATAGGACTGAAGAGTTGATGAAGAATAGTGATGCCGCTTCAAACGGTGCCGTTTTCGCTCCGCCACTGCAAGTTTCGGGTTTTCATGGAGGTGGTGGTGTTAATAATCAAGCTGGGTTTGGTGGAGATCATGATCTTGTTGTTGGTGGAGGAGAAGACGGTTCAAGTTGTTTTGGGTTTGGATTTGAAGTGGAGACTTTTGAATTTATTTTTTCTCTCTCTCTCTCTTTTTTTTTTTTTTTTTTTTTTTTTTTGGCCTTTTGTTGTATGTGAATGGCTGACTTTGGAAGACAATATTGTTTTTAGTTTTTTTTTTTTAATTAATTTGCTTTTTCGATGGGACATTTTTAGGTTTCGTTACATATGAATATAACGTTTTTTTTTTTTTTATGAATAAAGGCATTTTCAAAAAAAAAAAAATTTAATGCACTCTTTTTATGCTACTGTTTCTTTCTTTTATATATGCATGGTGGTTATGTAGATTGCAATTGAATTTTGAATATATAAGTTCTTAGATTCATTTGTAAGGTAAATTATGATATACAATCAAAATTATATTTTACCCCCTAAAAAAAAAAAATATGTAATTGCTGGCCTAATAAATATGTAAGATTTTTTTTTTTTTTTTTGACAAAAGAATGTTGAAATTACTAAATATTGCTTGTTACTTATGAGATGCCTTCCAAAAATGTTTGTACTCTTTTACAGAAGAGTTTTAGACCCTACAAAAGTTTAAAGTCCAAACTATATTAAAATGTAGTTTATAAAGATGCTCTTAGCAAATAATAAAGAAGCATAGTAAAAATTGATCCAAAGGGGATATTGTTTTCTTGGTAATTAAAAGGTTTGCAAAAGTTATACCTGAAGCCAAGTTACTAGGTTAAATAAATAAGTGTATATATATTTTAGCAAAAACAAATAAGTGTGTATATAAATATATATATATATATATATATATTATTGTAAGAGGAAAAAAAAAATCCGCTGATAGCTAAAATTAGAAGTTAGAAAAATTAAGAATTAATTGTGAACTATTTATGTGGAAGGACAAAAAAATTGTGAAGTATTTAAACAAATAATTTTTAATTTGTTCATAGTGGAATTAAAAAAATGATATTAATTCTGGTAATTAAAAGTGTATTAGAAGGAGATAAAATGGTCCAATTTTATTTCTTTTTTATTATATGTCAATTTTCTTTTGTTATTAATTTCTTTTTTAAAAAATTTTATAATTAATTGTCTGGTCAGTATTTGTAATTTAATTCCAATTTTCACTATGTGAATTTCTCCTCATATTGGAATAGCCAAATCATACAAACATAAAATAAATATATATCAAATTTTCATGGAAACACAAATAAAATTTGTTAAAAAAAGTAATTAAAATATGCAATCTCAATTGTTGTTTATAACTCAACTTATACAACTATATCATATATAACAAATTATAAGATGGACACTAAGTTTTCTTTTGTTGCTATATTTATGTCCTATGCCACTTCCTAAACGTCTTTTAAATGTTCTCTCTTTTCTTTTTTTTCTTATTTTCTTTTTTATTTTTGTTTTATTATTGTTACTTTTTTATTGTTTCACTCGTTATATTAATTTGGAACTACAAGTGAAATTGAAAAGGCAAAGACCTGCACGACCACTTCTTCTTCATCTTATATACTACAAAGCAAAAAATAGTATAAAATGTTTTAAATAATAAACCCAATAATGTGTTTTTTTTTTTTTCTGAAAAACCCAATAATGTTTTTACTCTAAGACAAGAAATACCTTATATAAAATAAAGGAATAATTTATTTTAAGAAAGTCAAACTTTATTTTATTATAAAAAAGAGAGTCAGAATTTATTTTGAGAAGTCATGTAGGAGTCTTTTTAATAATAAATTTCATTATTTGATTAAATAAAAACATTATAGGAATATATTTAAAAAAAATTAAATTATAGACATGTGAAAACATTATTTGTTAAATAAAATTTAAAATTATAGGATCTAAAAATTTGAAAATTAAAAATTTTATTGGAAAAGGAAAAAATTATGTTATAGTGAAAAAATAAAAAAATAAATAAATGATAAGACGAAGGTTTTTTAAATTCTAGGGTTTTACACAGTTTCGTCTTCCATAAGAATCGGAGGCTCTGTGTATTGTTAAGGTTTGGGCTTGGAACATGTATAGGGATCGTGGTGGGGGGTCTTCGAAATTGGAGATGGTCGGTGGTCCGCTCGATCTGAAGCGTATCAACGATGCTCTTGATAAGCACCTTGAGAAATCTTCGCCTTCGACATCCAGAGCTTTGAGTAGTAAGGACAAAGAGACTTTTTTCATACCGTCTACATCCACCGGTAAATCTCAGCTCGATCACTGCGACTCTCGCTCCGCCGCTGCCGCCGCCGTGTCTCTATGCAAGAATAAATGCTCCGATGGTTGGTCTAGTTTTTGCCCCGGTTCTTAAATTTTCTTATCTTTGTAATTTTGTTCTCTGTTTTTGTCACTGGGATTTCTGGATTGTGTCACATTCTTAGGAAATTTTTGAACTTTTATGAAGTAGATTTGGTAGATCCTGATTAGTTGGGTTTTCGGTTTAACTGGTTTTGGTTAATTTTTGGATGTTTAATCTGGCCTATGCTGTTGGGAATAAGCATTTCATATGGCGTTTGGGGACTAATTGACGGAGGAATGTTCCTATGTGGGATGGTTGTTTGTAGAATAATATAATGTTTTCAACTTCTTTTAAAAAAAAATAAAAATGATATGGGTATGGCAGTATTGGGCTCTTTCCTTTCATTATCTTATCTTCTTTGTATTTTCAAAAAAATAAAATAATAATAATCTTATCTTCTTTGTGTTTTAATCAGTATTTATGTCATTTGTTTGCAACAAATTGAGTGCTTGGAATGAGTTCGGTATATATTGTGTCTGTTCGTTTCAATTTCTGGTCTATGTGCTTGGAATGAGTTCGGTACATATGTGTCTGTTCGTTTCAATTTCTGATCTATGTTTGGTGTCTTATATGTGAGCTGTTTACACTTGTGTTGCTTTTTGAGTTTTGCTTATTGATTTAGTCACTTAAAGAGTGTATGGCCTACAATTTCTGAATATTAATTTTGCAGGTCTAGAAGAATATCAATCAGACAAAAGCAAATGCCAAGAACACTTTGATATTTACAAGGAATGCAAGAAAAAGAAGGTAATTGTTTTTTCAAATATTTGAAACCCTATAGTTTTTCTTATAGTATTATTACTGCTGAACATTGTATTGTTGTACACTTCTATTAAATATTTGTTCTTTTATTATTATATAAGTTCTTTCTTGGTAGTTGATGGTTGATGCTGTTTCTCTGTTTTCATTATAATATCTAGAGGTTTTGATGCTGGGTTTAAAATGTTGTTGATGATTGTTTTAGGTAAAATAAAGTATAAAATAATGCATTGTAAGAGTAGAAAATTAAATTTCTCTGCTTTGTAAAAGTAATTTAATCTGATCATTGATAATTGTGTTGTTCTTCTGATTAATATGAAATACCATAATGATTTATCGAGTTTCTCAATTTTTCGATACCCATCTTTATCCACATTGTGGGTAGGATCCTTTAAATTTTTTGCTGACCTATCTATCTCTTTCCTTTTCTATTATTTTTTCCATCATGATCGTTCCAACCAACAAGACCATCAAGAAAACCCAAGGCCGCCGGAAGATTGAAATCAAGGAGCTTGAAAACAAGAGCAACAAACAAGTTACTTTCTCGAAGCGCCGTGCGGGTCTTTTCAAGAAAGCTGGCGAGCTGAGTGTCCTTTGCGGTGCTGAGGTCGCCGTCATCGTCTTCTCTCCCAAGAGCAACGTCTTCTGCTTTGGCCACCCGAGTCCCGAGACCGTAATTCACCGCTACATTTACAGCACCACCACTAGTAGTAACATTAACACTTTTAATTCTTCGGAGGTGGCGGTGGCGGCATCGGCTGCCGCTGCCGCAGCCGGAAGAGAGGTGGTGCCAGTGGAAGAGTTCAACAGGGAATATAGAGAAGCCATGAAAGAGTTGGAGGTAGAGAAGAAGAGAGCGGAGGAGGTGAAACTTGCAGCCGTAGAAAAGAAGGCGGCGTGGAGTGGGAGGTTCTGGTGGGAGGAAGAGACGATCGATGGGATGAAGTTGGAGGAGTCGGAGCAGTTCATGGCTGCTTTGATGGAGATGAGAAGGAAAGTTGTGAATAGGATTGAAGAGTTGAAGAAGAATAGTGATGCCGCTCTGCCGTTGTCGGTTTCGGATTTTCATGGAGGTAGTGGTATTAATAATCATGGTGGGTTTGATGGAGATCTTAGTCTTGTTGGTGGTAGTGGTGGAGGAGAAGATGGATCAAGTTGTTTTGGGTTTGGGTTTGAAGGTGGAGATTTTTGATTTTTTTTTTTTTTTTTTTTTTTTGATGCCTTTTGGTGAATATGCATGGCTGATTTTGGAAGATAATATTGTTTTTAGTTTTTTTTTTTTAATTAATTTCTTTTTTCGATGGGATATTTTTAGGTTTTGTTCCATATGAATAGAAATTTATTTTATGAATAAAGGTATTTTTAGAAAAAAAAAATTTAATGCACTCTTTTTATGCTACTGTTGCTTTCTTTTATATATGCATGGTGGTTATGTAGATTGCAATTGAATTTTGACTATATAAGTTTTTAGATTCATTTGTAAGGTGAATTATGATATACGATCAGAATTATATTTGATCTAGAAAAAGAAAAAAATATATATATGCAATGGCTGACCTAATAAATATATAAGATTTTTTTTTGTTTTTTTTTTGACAAAAGAATGTTAGAATTACTTAATATTGCTTGTTACGTACGAGTTTGACTTGATTATTGATGATTTGTTTGACTGAATTCAATTTTATATAATAATATATGTGGCAGGTTTGTTATTGAAAACTTGCTATTTGAAGGTGTGGTTTATTGAGGCAGACAATATATTTGTTTTTGTGTTTGCAGGGGTTTACAGCCCATCCAACATCTCTTTGATATTTGTTCCTCTGCAACCTAATCAGAATTGCTCAGAGCTGTGTTTGGTTGAACTGCAATTTTGATTTCATATAACCCACAGACTGTTCTTAATTTCTTTATTTCCAACCTTTGAATACAGGGTGTGTTAATTAAAAGATTGCATATTTGTGTGTTTGGTTGGTCCATATAATTAATTTATATAAAATATTTGCATACAATTAACAATTTATATATGTAAAAATTCGCTTATTCAAGATTTAAAAAAAAAAAAATTTGTGCAGACTATCATAGAGCGGTAATAGACTAGACATACACGATCTAATAATAGGATGATTTTGGACAAATCTTGAATAAGAGACTCAAGTTATATCCATCCAACATAGTTTTGATGTTTTAGCTTTCAAATAAACCTATCAACCTTTTTCTATTATTTTGTTTTTTTTTTTTTCTCTTCAATGTCCACCGTTACACTTTATCTTCCTTGAATTCCAAGTTATTGAAAAATGATGAATATATATATTATGGATCTATTAGATAACTCATGAATAGTTTTATTCAACAAATACAATAAAATCGACCAGGCATGTACCGATCATATATGTATATATATATATATATATATACAAATATCGTAACAAATTTTACTTAGTGCATATAACTAATTTTCTATATATATATATATATATATATATATATATTCCATAAAAAAGTTATTTAAAGTGCATATAATTAATTTTCAGATAGATATAGTTTAAAATATAATGTGGAGAATTTCTTTTTTAAATTTGGGTATCAAAGTAAAAAATTTGGAACAATTTGGAAAGACAAAGTACATCTAACATTGTACTTTTTAAATAGAATTAACTAAAATGGTTAGCTATACACTTTTTACACAAAAAGATTTTTTAATTTACATACCCAATCCACCCTAAAGTCAAACTGATTACACAAACTTCCATATCACATAAACCTAAGTATTAATTTCTTTCTTCAACATGTTATGAGCTTAAGAAATTGAATTAACATACAATTAAACAACTAATAAAACTTTTGCCGATTGGATGGTTTCTCCCATCACAACCACTTCATTAATTTTAATAATTTCTTTTAAAGAATATATTATATATGCATGTGATGCGATGAGATGCTTGATTAGATTCTCTTTTTACCCCAAACCAAAGTATATATATGTAATTTTTCTATAATGCACCTCATCATCAACCTTATGTTGGCATATGCATCTAAGTCGAACCAACTATTAGCACAAATAGGTCTTCAACATAACTTGATAATTATATCATCAATTATAGAAGATATTATATATATATATATATATGTATATATATATAAATTATTGTCGTTAATAATATATATTATATATAAAATTTTATTATCATGAATATTGATATGCATATTGTATGTAAATCATAACCAAATTATATGTAATATTAAAATAATATATATATATATATATACATAAAACTCTGTAAATTATATGTAACTTGATTTGATCCGTATTATAATGTACAAATCAAGGTATGTGTTAACGAGATTGTAAAAAAAAAATATATATATATATATATATAAATATAATTTTTTTAAATTCAAATTATTGTTAATTAGGTTCTAACTATCACACAACATCATGAGTTAGACAAAATTAATTCATGTCTATATAATATATAAAAAAAGAAACATATGACACCACATGTCAGCATATCCTTTTTTCAAATTCATTCCAAAAACATCTTTTTTTATTTTTATTTTATATATTATTTATTCATTTATTATCTTATCTTTTATGGTTATAATTAAATATGTATAAAATCAATTTTTATTATAACTATCAAAAAATTTAAAAAAATGACATGGTAATAATTTTGAAAAAAAATTTAAAATAAACAAAATATTTGATTTTATTTTATTTACTATATAAGTCAAATACGTAAAATATTTGCACATATATATATATATATCGTTTCCTTAATTAAATATATTTTAAATATTTTTACATATACAAATATAGTTATATGAAAATTAATAAAGATATCTTTTTATTTGAATATAAAAATATAATATCATAAATAAAAATTGTTAAATATAGCAAAATAAAATTTATTTTCAAAGCAAATTATTTGATCTTATTTTATTACAAATTAATATATATTTTTATTATTATATTAGATGGATGGTTTAGGAAAACTAAATTTTGATCAAGTATAGAATATTATTACCCAAGAACGCAACTATACCCTTTAGATTATATTTATTATTATTACAAAATTATATAATATAATATTATATAATTTTTAAAAAAGAATATTATTCTAATAACGGAATTGCAACATTTATTGTATTCAATAACTACATACAGTAATAATTTTGAAATAAATTTAAAATAAATAAAATATTTAATTTTATTTTATTTACTAAATAAGTTAAATATATTTGGCTATAAATAAGTCAAATACATTTCAATTATAAAATTGATCTCCTTATTTGATCTTCTTAAATATATATGGAAATATAAATAAATTAGTAATGAGATTAATTTCTTTATTTGGTAAAAAACATGTATATAATAAATAATTTTCTTATTATTACTAAATATATTTTATCTAAAATTTCCATATACTAACACATATGCATATATGTATACTAATAAATAGAATTATATTATAAAATGATTTTGATCTCTTTACTAAGAAATTTAAAGTAAATAATGCATTTTTAAAAATTTTTCAAAAAATATTTAAAATGTACACACACACACACACACACACACACACACACACACACACACACACACACACACACACACACACATATATATATCTATGTTAACGAAGGAAACAAATGCATAAAATGACTTATATATATATATATATATATATTTAAATTTGTTTTTAAAAGATAATCTTAAGATTATGATAATATATAGTAAATAATATTGTATATATATATATATATACATATACATATATATTCATACCATATTCTCAATAATTAATAAAAAATATAAAATGCAAAATACAAAAACAATGATAAAGAATATTGTACGAATATATTTAAATTGGAGTACATAAATTTTATATACTTATAAGAAAACATTAAAAAAGTTTATAAGTTATATATAAATATTTTTATTAGTTTTTAGGTTTATTTTCTTGCAAAATAATAAGATTTTATATACAATAATTGAGAATGAGATTAATCTCTTTGTTTTATTATATAATAAAAGATATTTTTTTATTAAATATATTTCACATAAAAATTCCACATACTAATACATAGTCATATATATATATATGTAATAATGAAATTTCAATATCCTAATATATAAATTTCAATTATGATATTGATATTCTCATTTGATATCTTTAAAATATATGTAACTATAAATAAATTAATAACGAGATTGAGCTTTTTATTTGATTTTTTTTAAATTTTAAAAGATAAGGAAAAAACTTATGTATGTAATTAAAGAATTTTTTATTATTAAAATGTTTCACATAATAATTTCATAAACTAATACATATTCATATATGGATATATAATAAATATAATTTTATTATATAATATATAAAAGAAAAAGAGTATGCACCATGTATCAGCATATCATTCTTCCAAATTCTGTCCAAAAGCACTTTTTTTTATTTTATTTTATTTATTATCTTACCATTTATGGTTATAACCAAATATGAATAAAATTAATTTTTGATATAACTATTAATAATTACCAAACAATTGATAAAATGACATACAGTAATAATTTTAAAATAAATTTAAAATAAATAAAATATTTAATTTTATTTTACTTACCAAATAAGTCAAATTCATAAAATGTATTTGCATATATATAGTTTCCTTAATTAAATATATTTTAAATATTTTTACATGTGTAAATATGGTTACATAGAAATTAATAAAAATATCTTTTTATTTAGATATAAAAATATAATATCATAAATAATAATTGTCAAACATAGCAAAATAATATTTATTTTCAAAACAAAATTTTGATATTATTTTATTATCAATTAATATATATTTTTATTTTTATATTAGATGGACCGATTAGAAATATAAGATTTTGATCAAATATATTAGAGCCAATAGGGAAGATCTTGGAAATCATTATCCAAGAACGTAGCTATTATTTTTTTTAAATTATATATATATATATATTATATAGATAGAAAATATTATATAAATATATTTGAATTGAAATTTGAATTTTATAGATGGAAAAAATTAAATAAGTAAGCATTCTACAATTTGAAATCCATAAATAATTTATCTTATAAGATAAAAATATGTTTATAGGATAAATAATAATAATAATAATAATAATAATTAATTAATTAATTAAATTACATTATAAGTATTTAATATATGAAAATTAATTATTTACAAAAAATTAAAAAATACATTTGAATTTGAATTCTACAGATGGAAAATATTTTAATTTAAATTGATTAATATAAATGCATTTGAATTTGAATTTAAATTTCATAGATGAAAAAAATTAGATAAGAAAATTCCATATATGGAAAAAATTAGATAGGTAAATATTTTTGAATTTGAATTTTATAATTGAATAGTATTATATGTAAAGGTTAAATTTATAGTTATTAATAAACTTTTATATTATATATTAAAAAAAAAGATCAAAATATACTTATTAATAATATAATTTTTAAATAAGTTTTCAAATATAATTAATTATTATATATTATTTTTAAAATCTATCTATTATAGTTATACATGTTATGCATCACACGATGCTAGTAATAACTGAAAGTTTAATTAATTATGTTATTGTAATTTATATATATATGGTGAAAGAGTATTGTGAGGGCAAAATATTTTAATTTAGCTATTATGTCATATGGAAATTAATATTCGTTTTTTTTCCCCTTGTTTTTATTGTATAGTTTGTTTTGGTCGTTTCCTATTTCTCTATAGTTGTTGGATATAATTATTGTCATCTTCCTTTAATAATTGTTACTTTTTTCTGATTAATGAGCATTTCAATTATGAAACAATAAAAAAAAAAAATAGACACAATAACGGCCAGGTCGACATCATAGATATTGTTTAATTAGTTTAAGAATTGTCCAATCAAGTTAATTGATTACCCAGCTATATTTAGTGCACTTGATAATGTTTTTAATCTCAACTGGCTCTTAATTTATCGTTTGAAGCCCAAAATATAAAATATTTATTTTTGTAATTTGATCATGAAATTATCAAGAAATCAATTCGCCTAGTAGCTAGAATCATAATCATTCCCTACCACATTATAATATAACTTCAATCACTAGCAATGTTATTGCCATATCAATTTGCACATTAACCCATTAATGACAATATAATAAAATAAAATGGAACATGTGGATTAAGAAACACTTTAATTTTTAAATTAAATTTTTTGTTTTTAAAAAAATTGTTCAATGTGTTAAAAATTAAAATACTGGCCTAGTCTTCTAATTGGGAGGTGGTAAACAATTTTGATTATTAGAAATTGATTTCCAATTCTTTCAATATGATTTGATTGTCTCTCTTATGCTCAGAAATTGTGAATCATTATCTACATTGAAGTATTGTATTGAACCGATTATTTATTTATTAAAGTGTGAAATTGAGTTATTAAGTGTTTAAGCACATTTTTACCCAAAAAAAAAAAAAAAGGTTTAAACACATATATTTTATTTTATTTCCTAAAGTAGTTCCAAAAAGTTGTGCAATAATCGTTTTCATGGGCCCAAATCGGTCCACCTGAAGATGGAATACATGGGCTGAGTAGCGGCCTAAGTTCTACTATGTAGACAAGTGCGATTTTGCAATTGGTTTTTTGTTTTCTACATATATATCATATTAAACTTTATACACGCCCCTTCCATATGATACTGCAAATAGAATTTCCCTTAGCAAGCTCAAAAACAAGTACTCCTTAACAAGCACACTGTATCATATCAGCATCGTTTACATCCATCAGATCCCTCAGCTTTACATAATCCAATTCTTCATTTTTATTATTTTGTTTTTTTTAGTGCGTGAACTCTACAAATAAAGTATGATAGCCAAATAAAGTATTCCAAAAAATACTATTAATTCTGTAACAAAACCGCTCATGCCGGGTAATGCAAGAGAAGCCATCGATAAGATACTGAAAGTCATGAATATTTTTGGAATTACGATAGCCATTCTGCCCATTTCCTCGAAATGTCCATCGCGGTGGGAAAGTATGGGTAAGTATATTTCCAGACAAACTAGTTACAATAAGACCTACAGAAAACCATATGGGTTCGGGGAAAGAATCTCCCAAACATTGGGTATCTGTCATCAAACACGATAGAATACTTTATCAAATGAGCGGAGTAGCAGAAAGTGGAATAGCATAAAATATAGCCAGAAGGGCTATTTCACTAATGGCATCAAAAAGCCCTATATGAACTCAATTCTTTATTTCGGTATAGGAACGTAGGACCAAAAGAAAAGGTTTTTTGGATGAAAAAAATAAAATAAAATAATTGAAGGTTTCGTTTTTTGTAGGAGTAACCCATTACTTTTTGGGTGGAATTGCCACAATATGGGCGTTCCTCTTAGCAAGAATTATTGTAGTAGGATAATGGCTAGGAGGATTTGAAAGGCATTGTGGCATTAAGATTTCCAAGGTTTAGCCAAGGCTTATCTTAGGACCCCACTACTCATCGTATTTGGTTTGGTATTGCTACCGCACATGACTTTGAAAGTCATGATGATATTATTGAGGACCGTCTTTATCAGAATATTTTTGCTTCCCATTTCAGACAATTAGCATTAATTTTTTTGTGGACTTCCAAAAATCTGTTTCATGTAGCTTGGCAAGGAAACTTTGACGCATGGATATAGGACCCTTTACAGGTAAAACCTATTGCTCATGCAATTTAGGATCCTCATTTTCGTCAACCGACTATGGTAGCTTTTACTTAGGGGGGGTCCTCTTGGCCCAGTGAATATTTGCCTATTTTGGTGTTTATTATCAGTGGTGGTATACAATTGGTTTATATACTAATGGAGAGCTTTATAATGGATCTCTTTTCCTATTATTTCTTTTTGCCATATCTTTAATAGTGGGTTGGTTACACCTACAATCGAAATGGAAACCGAGCATTTCATGGTTTAAAAATGCCAAATTGCACCTCAATCATCATTTATCAGGACTATTTGGAGTAAGTTCCTTGGCTTGGACATGACATTTAGTTCATGTCGCTATTCCAAGAGCCAGAGGTAATACATTTGCTGGAATAATTTCTTAGATGTATTGCCGCATTAGGCCTACTTTTTACAGGTCAGTGAATCTTTATGCTCAAAACCTCGATTCAAGTAGTCATTTATTTGGTACCTCCCAAGGGGCCAGAACTGCCATTCTAACCCTAGGATGCCTATGCCCATAAGAAAGCGCGGAGCCATCCATTAATCGTAATGGAACTTTGCGCAAAGTTGCCTCTTGTGATATGAGTTACCACTCCTTGATCATTTATACTACCCCAAACATTTGACTGCATTTTCCAACTGAAATGGAATATTACTAAAGAAATCAAATTATACATGCAGAATAGCCCAAATAAGACATGATCCCAAGCGGATAGTTGACAATGAGATGTGTCTATTTATCTATCTCTTGACTCAAAATGGGAGCAGGTTTGAAAAAGAATCTTAGAGTGTCTAGGGTTGGGCTAGGAGGGTCTCTTAACGCATTCTTTTTTCTTCTCATCGGAGTTATTTCACAAAGACTTGCCATTGCAAGGGAGAATGGAGGAACAAGCACATTTGGATAGCACAGTACAACAGAGAGTTGTATGCAAAAACTAACTTTTGAGTACCATTAAAGTGTTATAATAAGATGTTAAAGGGGTAAATACTTCTACAATCCATTACCAACTTTGGAGCAAATAATATAGCCTAACTGGTTGGCATTTAGAAATTTAACCAATTTACCCTTATTACCATTCAACCAGTATGAATTCAATCACAACACGAAACTATTCCAAAAAAACTGAAAAAACAATTAACATAAAAGATTTTATGAGGTTCGATTCAAGAAATGAATGTACATCCTTGGTGAATTCAATCCACTAAGTTCTTGCAGCTTGCACTATAAATCTCAGTTCATACACCATAACTCTTTCTCTGGTTTTTACAGATTTTACTAAACCCATAAACCACCGAAAATCCCCTTGTACAACCTCTCTTTTCCTCACAAAAAAGTCTGCCAGAAATATTCCTAGAATACCAAGAGAAGGAGACTTCAACAACAAGAGAATATACAAGAAGACAAACTAAGAAAGAATGGTGTTATATCAGGAGATCAAATAAACCAAGTTTTTGGTGTAGCATATCTATAGGTCCAACCTTGATAACCTGCACCTGCCGCATTGTTTTCAGTTCAACCAATGAATATCTTCAACCGCATTTTTAAAAGCTTAGATGAGATTTTCAAATGACACACATAAGTGGTCTTTCTAGTTTCCCATAAGTATCTTTATGACACCAGAATTCATATGCTATTGCTCCTTATTTACAGCCAATGCCAATGACCAAAATGTAGGATATTTTTTCAACAACCAGTTTGTGATGGATATATACACCTACTTTTATATATTGTATTAAGAAGCTACTAGCTTTGATGAAAACTCATGTTCACTTGCAACTCAAGTTAATATTTAAAACAATTTTCTTTGTCTATGCTAACTTGTATATAAAATTTTTCAAGTGAAAGGATTCACACAGAAAGAGAACATGTCTGTTCGCCAATATTTGAAGTTATTAAACATCTCTCTCTCTCTCTCTCTCTCTCTCTCACTCACTCTCTCTCTCTCTCTTTAACCTTCTAAAACAAACCCCGGCTCTTTCATATTATTTGTTTTTCCATCTTTTCCAGTTTTTGATTCTGTTTGGTCATAGTTCAAAATTTTACATGAAACGACGATTCTAACTGTATTTACAGAAAGATGCTGTCAAACACCAAAGAAGATTGATGATTCTCCCTGGTGGGAAATTTAGTTAGAATATTACTGTAGGTGTCTGAATAATCTTATTATTTGATTGAATAAGCATTTGGAAATGTATACTCCCAAGCTTTGCCAGTTGAACTGTGCAATGATTTGATTCACTCCGCCAGAGGCAGCACTAATCCAAATGCTTGCCTGATTGCCAGTTTCATCAAGCTTATCAGGATCCATCAACCTTAATTCGATATCTCAAATGTTTTAACTCACCCAAAGTATCTAAAAGTTTCAATTTAATAAAAACAATGAAAGAAAGAGAGAGAAAGTGTAGAAATTTGGCCAAGAAAAAAAACTTAGTTTTCAGTTAATTTAGTATTAAGTTTGAGTTTGATATTTCTAGAGACAAGTACCATATTTGTCTTGACTACGATGAGTACATAAACAAAAACATTTTCTAACTGTAATAACTGACAATTGGAAGCTAGCTAGTATGTTAGAAGACCAAAGTAGCTAAGTTTGATTAGGTGGATGCTGCTGAGTTTGAAACTGATGGAGTGAGGTAAGATGCACGGCTTTGCAGATGATGAGCTGGTTTGAGCTTTAAGGCCTGGGAGTTCGTCAATGAATCAACACGTAACAATGACTGAAACTCCCACATAGAAAACGTGCTTCATTGTGAAAAACTTATAAATAAAATTATCAAAAATTTGCTCATAAAAAGAGAAAGTCATGACAGTACAAGTATTTGATATTTAATTTCAGAGATATACAGATCTCCAGACGTTTTCTTAATGCTTTTTTTTTAAAGGATCTATAAATTAATATTGTAAAGAAAGGGTGAAAACAAAAGTTACGAGCTCTTTAACACCATTCAAGTGTTATAAGATCTTAAATGTTAAAAATGTAATTCAATACATTAGTTTGACCAAATGAGGACCAAATAGTACTAGCATATTGGTTGATATTCTGAATTCAATTAATGTACTCAGTAAGTTCAAGGCTGGCAGTTAAGACATACAGAAAGAATTCACAGCATTTTTAATCATATAGACAGACAAGTATAAGGGATCATACACACATACACACACACACAAACACAGAAACTATACTATATTATAGAATTGCAGTGCCATAAAAGCATTAACAAATTTATGATCACATTTTGAGAGGGCAATACATTTATAATGCAAGGCCAATCAACAAATAGAAATCCGCCACTTGATGACAATAAAATGGAATCTAAGAGTACACGATCAAAAATTAATTTATTTAGAGGGATTAATTTTCCAGTAGAGATTTATACATATAAATTAGCTGTAGAAATAAGACATCTTTGCAGAAAAGAGAAAACAATAATATAACTATGGGTAAATTTGCTTGTGATCAGGTATATTTCCTTCTCCAAGTTGTCAATCTAGCAACAGAAAGCTCAAAGATTTCATATACAATACCGTAGGAAAATAATAATAATCATAACAAAACCATATATTTGCTTTGCAAAACAAGAATTTTTGGAATATTCCATAGTAAAAGGAAATGAGTTTCTTAACTTGATCTGAAGACAATGGAAGAAAACATATTCCAGTAGAAGCTGATGGAGTGAGCAGAGCTGAAGCTGCAGTGCTTTTTAGACGATGAGCCGGATTGAGCTTCCAAACCTAAGCCTTCCATTGAAAATTCAATACTAAAGAAAGAATCAACACATGTAAATTTACAAGGTTCAGTCCAGAATTGAAGTTCTTAGCATTATGAACAAGGCATGATACAACATTCTTTCTCTTGGTATAGATTTCTATAAACCCTTAAATCAACCAAAAATCCTTTCTACATCATCTCTCTTTCACAAAACACTCACCGGGAATGTTGTTAAACAATACCAAGAGAAAGGAAAACTAAGAACAAGAGGCAACAAAGAAAAGAAGAATAATGGTGACATTGATCGAGACTGAAAGCGTCTGCAGCAGTGTATGAAGTTCAGCCCCTTTTGTAAGCCTCTAACTGTTAAAACAGAATCTTGATGACTCAGCTTCAAAACGCATGGCTTCGTTTAAGGTTCTATTATTCCCCTTTTGTTTGAAAAACATTGTTTAATGAGTGTACTTCAAGTTAAGTTCAGTTAAGTTCAAATCAGCTAGTACATTAAGAAAGAATTCACATCACTTTTAATTGTATAAATAAAGAAATATGAGGGAATACACAAACAGAGAGAGAGAGAGAGAGAGAGAGAGAGAACATGTGCTACCGTAACAGAAACAGTGAAGCCAACATGTTGCAAATCACTAACAAATTTACGATCACATTGGGAGTATGCAATGCCTTTCAACTTTGAAGCCAATACAGGAATGGAGATCAACAACTTGATGATGATAAAATGGAATCCAAAAAAGAATAGATAATTAAATGAGTAAAACCTGTAACAATGGAGATCAAAGTAAGAGTAAGATATGGAAATTGATCTAGTTTCCAAAAGAGATTTATGTATATAAATTACCTTTTTAAAAAGATATTTTTGTATAAAAGAGAGAACACAATAATAATTCTGGGAACATGATCTTGTGATAAGGCATATTCTCGAAGTTGTCAATCTTACAACAAAAGCTCAAAAATTTTAAAATACCAAAGGAAAAAAGGAAAAGTATATATGTACTTTTGAAAACAATAAATTTTGGAATATTGAAAGAAAAAGGAAATGATTTTCTTACCTTGATATGGAAAGAAGAACTAATGATAGGCCTGCTACTCGATATTTCTCTCGACCAGGCAAGAATCGAGGAAACAACACATCTTAGTAAATGCTTAAAGTCTATCCTTCTGCAAGCATGTAAAACTTCCATCAAAGCTTGATACCAGCAGATTAGATTGGTTTAAATGCCTGATAAGCTGCCGAAACTTTAGGTACATCACCTCCTATCTTTCACTCATTTAAATAATTCAAGAACAAGGGCCAGTCATAATTCTCTGTAACACCAGAGGCAGTGGAAGTCAGAAGGCTTGCTGGCTTGCCACAGTCATCAAGCTAAAGGTAACTGATGCGCTATTTCCACAAGTATACGGGTCGTAAGTGATGAGTGAGTATCGTTTCCTTGAGGATTGATGTTCGAAATTTTGCTCAGTACCAAAATTATTGATTAATTCTTTTTATTCAGGCATCCAATTTGATTAAAACCTAGTGCAAATGTAAATTAAAACTAATATTATAATTAAACTAAAGTAGTGGGACAAGAAATTAAGAAAAAAAACACACATAAATAATGGAAGTGACAAACATTATGATCTAAAGTTCTAGGATATTGATTTCCCTCTTATTCTTCTCATAATTGAACTTACTTTGGTTGATTATTATTGGATTTCTATTCTTAATTCTAACCAAAGGGTTTCTAATTACATCTAATTCCCTATCTCTAGGAAAATTAGAATCTATGGATAATTAGTGGAAATTCAAGAATCCCTTCGCAAATTAACCTAAACGGCCATGTATTAATTCCCTTTTTAGATTATCCACTTCCTAATTAGCTTTCCAACTTTAATTAAAATATGGGTTGTGTAATCCTAGTGACAAATCCATTAAATAACCCTTTCCCAAGGAGAAATTTATAGATCTACCAAATACCCAATTGATTTCCAATCTAATTAGGTATATTAAAACATTAAATCCAAGGAATACATAAGAAAATAATAGAATTGCATAATACTAATCAACCCATCATTCAATTACAATCCAAATAAAAGTTCCATCAACACCCTAAATAGTAAATATGTCAATCCATATACAAAATATCAACCAAATCCAAAATAAAATGTATATTTATTGTTAAACCCATGTCAAACACAATATATCTATACAAATAGAATTTAGAGAGCGATAAAAGATAGAGAAAACTCAAAGGAGGAGGAATCTTGTAGGGGAATCTCTTCAATCTTCAATCTTCTTCCAAGCCCAAGCTTTCTCTCTCTAGATTTTGCTATTTCTCTCTGTAAATTGAGTGTGTTGCTCTTTTTTTCTTCTCCAAGCTATCTACAATGGTGGCTCCCTCTTACTTCTCTACCAAGCCTCCTTAAATAAAGTCCCTTCCAAATCATCTCTGAAACCTTAGTTTTAAATCCAACTTTTAGGCATGCAAATCTCTACACTAAAGGCACATGTCTTGCAAATGTTTTCATTAAAACTCCAATTTGACCAAAGTCAACAAAGTCAAAATTAGAAATTAAGGCATGGAAAGTCAACATTTTGAAAATCTTCAATAATGAGTGGCATCTTTGACTTGGTTGAGGTATGGTGAGCCTTCTTCCTCTCCAAAATGATCTCCAAAGCTTAAAAAACTATGAAAATTACTCTTAACTTCACTTTTGAGCTCACCTATACAAATATACAAAAAGATATCAAAATAACCATAAATGCTTGAGTTTTTCACAAATAATTAAGCTATAGAAGACTAAATAAGTGAGCCTAAACTCACTTATCAGTAACCCCTACAGCACCATTATCAGTAGCTAGTCCATCTCCAAACTTTAATCCAATCAAATAACAAGATTCAGGAACAGAGGTTAGTCATATCTTGAATATATATAACATATATCAATAATCAATATTTGCATCATGAATAAGAAAAACATATTGTATAACAGTCCAAAGTGACCAAACAGGAGAGGTTGAGATAATCTTATATTATACGTTATTTGTGACAATTATAATATGTACATAGCAGAATTTATTTTTGGATAACATGGTTTTAAAACTAATTCAGAAGCATGTAAAATGATCAAATTTAGTAGTGGAATTTACAATTAACGTAATTCCACTACAGTTTGCAGCAGGAGATCAAAAAGAAGCTGTATAGATAGTGAATGTGGCTGCAAGCACTCTATATGTTCCTGCACAATTATGAGGAAATAATAAGTGAGAAATAAGGCATCATCATTGTCATCATTATAAGATAAGCTTAAGATAGATGTATGAAGAAATTAAGAAATTAAGAGATGGAAAAATGAATGAAGGTGCAATAAGAAATGTACAAGTAGCATGCATCCGAGTTTCAGTGGAAGTATGAAATAGAATTTGTATATCTTTGTTGCAAGATTGTAAACTGATAATGAGCAAACTCCTTAAAGCAGTGAGAAGTAAGAAATTAAGAAAGCAGTAGATAATGAATATCATAAGATAGATATATAACACCGAATTGAAAGGAGAAGGAAGAAATTAAGAAATAGATAGATAGATGGATATATGGAATGTACCTATAGAAAATACCAACTAGCAGAGCTTTCAGTAGATGTCTAAATTTGGAATGTGGGCAATCTTGGGCCAATCCTCTCTAGATGTTTTATTATATCTTTGCTGTAAGATTGGGCAACGGAGAATGCGCAAAGTCATTAAGGTGCAAAACATCTGGCCTTCTAGCAACGATATCAAATTGGAGCAGCTTTCGATGGAAAGAAATTGGAGAGATGAGAGGTTGCCCATAGCTTCTGGCAACGATGTCAAATTGGGACAGTCTTGGATGGAAAGAGATTGGAGTGATGAGAGGTTGCCTATAGCTTCGAGCAACGATGTCAAATTGGGACAGCCTAGGATAGAAAGAGATCGAAGTGATGAGAGGCTGCCCATAGCTTCTGGCAACGATGTCAAATTGGAGCAGCGTTTGATGGAAAGAGATTTGAGTGATTGAAGTGATGAGATGTTGCCCATAGCTTTTGGAAATGATGTCAAATTGGAGCAGTCTTTGATGGAAAGAGATTGGAGTGATGAGAGGTTGCCCATAGCTTCTAGCAACGATGTCGAATTGGGGCACTCTAGAATGCCAAGAGATCGCAGATATGAGAGGTTGAACAAATAGCATGTTCAGCGAATAAATTAGAAATAGAAATAGAAATAGATATGGGGCACCCCATTGATCATATAAAGAGATTAGAGTGATGAGATGAGAGGTAGGCCATA
Source organism: Ziziphus jujuba (assembly GCF_031755915.1). NCBI lineage: Eukaryota > Viridiplantae > Streptophyta > Magnoliopsida > Rosales > Rhamnaceae > Ziziphus > Ziziphus jujuba. Next base: position 22,066,334 of record NC_083379.1, read on the forward strand.
CCTTGTTGTAGCAGAGATTGTACGTCGTCAATGGATTCAATCTGCAAATGCACCAATTTGGAGAGAGATTGGAATGATGATGATGATGATGCAGTAGAACTAGAACTAGTTTCCTTTTGTGCCATCGTCATTCTTATCATCATCGTCTATTATTAAATTCACTCTCTTACTTGAAATTGATCTAATTTTAATTGATTGTTTTTGTTTAATTTAGTTTATTTGATTTTCAATTGCCATCTTAGTTGTTAGTTCAAATATTACCAAAACTTGATTATCTTTAGTACTTGATTTATAGTCTTTTAGATACGACAATCTTATTTTTCCACTTTATTATTTGAAAATGATTCGTGCATTTGCCAGTTGATTTTAGACATCACCCATACCCTTCATATAAGAGTCATGTGCAGTACACATGTCAAATATGTTATAGATTTTGACAAAAAGTAGAAAGAAAACAATGGTGCATGATTTTGATAAGTTCTGGACATAAAATGCTAGAGAAATTGTTTAAAATGCAATATGCAAGACCCAATATAGTTTTGGGTGTAACAGTGTCAATATCCCAAATCTTTAATAATTTTTTTCTTGTATTTTATTAATTTTTTTCTTAGTATAAATAGTGGAAATTTTTTTTTCAAGTTTCACTATTGAGGATCTATACGTATATTAGATTTCAACAGTTTATTAAGAAATTGTTTTTCTTGCATTAAATTATATGCAAATTTATTTATCTTATATACTAAGAAATTTGTTTTAATTTAAACCTTGCAAAAATATTAATTGACCTATATATACTTAAATACATTTTTACTTAGAGTGCGAATTGAACCCCCAAAAAAAAAAAAAAAATTGTCTTTATCTAAAATTAGTTTTGGGAAGACATTTTGCTAAAGGGACACATGCATGATTAATTAGACATAATAGGGATAGGTTTCTGAACACTAAAACCACTTGAAATCCTATAATGCCCGTTTACTTGTGGTCTATTTAAATCCTCTGATGCCACCATTTCACACTTTTCTCCTTTCATTTCCTCTTCCTCACCGTAGCTCTCCTTCTTCTCCTCTCTTAATTTCTTTTTTCTCTTTTCCATTTCCCTTTTTTTTTTTTTCTCCTTACAAAACTAGGACAATGTCACCACCACTCTTCCATTTCATCTCACCATTTGAGGTTTTTAAACAAAATTTCCTTAGTTTTTCTTCAGGCCAAACTAAGAGCTTTCTAGCTTTCTGGCTTAACAACTTTTCTTTGTTTTTACTTAGATTTATAGTTTGAGATTTTCATATGTGCTAGATATTTGGTCTTTGACTTGGATTTTTGTGTCTCATGTATGGCATCTATATGGTTTTCAAACTAAATCAACATCTATCCTTATTCTCTTCCAAATTGAAAGTCTCCCCTTGACTTCTTCAACAATTTTTCTTCTTTTACTTGAATCTAAGCTTTTGTTATTTTAAATTAGAGAGCAACCATTATGAATTTCTCAAAGTTTGTATTTTGTTCTTTATATTTTTGACTTGGATTTGTAATATTTTTATGGTAATTGAGATCTAAGAAGGAATTTGAGTTTGCATGTGAAGATCTTTAAGAAAAAGTGGTAGGTGACTATGGATTTATGGTGTCGATTACTTGCATAAGCTTGGATGATAGATTTTTGAGTTTTTGGTATTGCATGTTAAGTTTGCGCATTGATCATAAAAGATTTGTTTTTGCCTGATGATTTTAAGAATAGATTTTAATACTTTGGGAGTGAGTTGTTGGTGGACTTTCACATGCATGCCGTGGGGGTTCATTTAATCTTGTGGAAATGGAATTTTTGGAAGCTTGTCTTTAAATATTGTGAGTGCATGTTGTGGATTGAGAGTTCTTGATTTTAATTTGAAATGGAAATCTTTGGGCGCATGATGCCGAGAATATGTATAATGTAAATGTTGTTTTGATGATAATGATGGGCTTTATGTATATTGAATTGGTTAAAATATTGAAGTTGAGGATTTGTTTTCAATGTTGATTATTTTGCTTACTTTACTATGGGTTTGATGCCTTGAGATTATTAATTGGAAATGATAAGTTTGATTTGAGGAAAGTGAATCTTGAATTTTGGTAAAGCTTGACTGAATGATTTTGAAAGAATTGAAAGAATTGTCTAGTTTAGTTTTGGATTGGATTAATTTTGAAAAAGAATCGAATCTTTCTTTTGTAAATTGAGGTTAAGTTAAATTTTCTATAATTATTGGAAGAATATTTGACTTTTGGATAAATTTTATTTTTAAGGTTAAGCTCAATTTTCTTTGAATATTGGAAGACTTTTGGAAATTAATTAAATAAATTTAAGGTTAAGAAACTTATTTTGCTTAAATTAAAATACAATTGGACCTGAACATGTTGGTTTAATTTTTTTGAATTTGAACTTGGACTTAAACTTTTAAGGTTAAGTTTAATTTGGATTTATAAATTCATTTTGTTTTAACAAGTAATTTTGTAGAATGAATTATGGTCCTGGGTCTGTAATGGGTTGATAAATTCGATTTAAAGAACTTCACTGTATAGTTTGGACATGTTGGCACGAAGAGAAATTGTTTTGAGGTTAGTGTATTGATGTTGAGAATTACTACCTTGTAATGGAAGTAAAGTTTGTATTGTCCTTTACTCCTTTGACTTACAAGTATATGTTTGTAAGGGACTACTATATTCTTATAGTAAGATGCTGATTTGAGTTTTGTTTTTAATCTAGATAAAGGAGCACCTAAACAATATCAGATAGGAGGTTCGTTCCTAAGTTAGGGTTGCTAAAGATACAATCTATGAGTGGAATTTCCTTAAACCTAATTTATACATATATATATATATATATATATATATATATATATGTACTAGTGTACTAGTGTTCATGCATTTATGAGTATGGATTGATATCTATGTTGTATTTGGAATGTTTATTGAATTTTCGATATTATGTTTAGGGCATTTTCTTTTATATATATATATATATATATATATATAATATGTTTATACTATATCATGCATAGCATGCGTATCATAATCATATGTTTTACTATATATAATTTTATTAGCATTTAGATTTTAAAATATGAATTTAGAAACCATTCTGAACATTGATTTAATAGTTTTGAATTATATATATATATATATGTAATATATATATACTGTATCATGCATAGCATGCATATCATAATCATATGTTTTACTAGAAATAATCTTACTAGGATTTGGACTTTAAAATGTGAATATGGAAACTATTCTAAAAATTGATTTAATGGTTTGGAAAATCTAGATTTAATTTCTAGGATTAAGGTATACAGATATGGATATGGCTTGGCCTGACATTTACTTAGCCAATATTATGATTTAATTTTTGACTATGAAGATATGGTTTTGGATTTTGATATAGATATGAAAATGGTCAGATTTAGCTTTTGAACATCTAGTAAGAGATATCTATTCTTTTTGGATACCGAAGGCAATGAAACATTCTATCAATTATATGGTAAGATCTTTTCCACGATTATAGGAAGGTTATGGTGATTATTATGATGTGGTGTTGACTATGTTGATTATAGCCATTTTATGATGATGATTATTGTAGAAACATTTTTTGCTTCGCCATGTTCACTGGATAATTGATATGAATCCTAAAAAAACATAAGTGAAGATCCTTGGAGTATTAGTGTGGCATTAGCTAAAAACATTCCAATGCTTAAGTTAGTGTACCTGTACAACCGACTACCCGCTGGGGTGTTGATCCTTTACAAATGAAGTCAGGACCAATCACTAGGGCACAAGCTAGAAAATTCAAAGACAATCTAGTTAGATTCATCCAAAGAGTGATTCAATCTCAAGAGGGCATGACATTATCTGTAGATCCAAAGCTCGTGTTGTGTAACCGAGTTATGAAGGCGAAAATGGATCCGGCAAGCTGTTTTGGTACATTTCTGGATCCTGGGTAGCAAGGAATGGATCCAACACTTTATGAACTCAAATGATCTCACTAAGAGGCTATGAAATCATCTCAAGGCAGAAGCAAAAGCATTTAAATTCCACTAGACTGAGACTAGGTTTTGTCAATTCACTTGGTATTTGTTTGTTTTAGTTGCTGTTTTGTTGATAAGTTTAATTAAGACATACTTGTGATCTAGTTGCTGTTTAGTGTGTGTTTTAATTAGAACTTTGAGATAATTCTTTCAGTGGTTAAGGCAAGAAAGTGCGAGCTTAAAAAAGGGTTAAAAGCTAAAACAAGTGTGCAAACGTGAGTGTTGAGACCTTATTTTAAGTAAAACAAGTGAGGGAGCGATTTTGATAAGGATTTTTGCATTAATTATACTAACATGGTACATTCAAGAATGAGAAAAGGAGATGGCTTATTAAGAATTAATGAAAAGGAATCGGTAAAGTTCAAGGGTGACTCTCGAGCAACGGGAAGTGAAGGTGAACCTACCGACATATTGGCGATCTTGGAACAACTCCAAAGGATAAATGGTCACTTTCAGCACCTAGATCAAAGAATGGACAGATTTGAGAATTCACAAGGTGGGCCGAATCTGATGTGAACCTAGGACGACCTGCACTTAAACCCGTATTATATCAGCCCAGATCTAATAATGTTCAAATTCTAATGGTTATCTTGACCCCTAACCAACCTGTGATTAGAAACCTTGGTATATAATGAAGACTCCACAATAGTTGATGGAAGGTTTATTGATAAGTCAAATTAAAACACTCATTCACTAATAATGTTTTAGGTGTTCAAAAGAATAAAGAGAAATTCAATCTCACAAAATAAATTCTCAAATATTATTAATAGTGTATTCTTCTGAAAAAACAAGCCCTTATATAGGCTAAGAAAAAACAAAATAAAACCTTAAAAACTAAAGCAAAAGCTGGCCATACCTTGTTGTTTCCTAATGTGGCCGAAATTTCTCTCTTTTTCCCTAATCCAATTTTGATTAATTAATTTCTTTATTTTGAATTAGGAATTAATTAATTTAAAATGAAGAGAATAAAATAAAACTTTTCTATACTTATTTTTCCAGCAAATAAATAAATAAAAACTAAAAGTAAAGGTAATTTCCTAAAACAAAAAGTAGAAATCAAATTAGGAAACTAAAATACTATCTTTTTGACTAAGTTGATTTTGACCAAATTTTCACTAATTTAAGTTCCAAATCAGCTTCCATATGCTTTTTAGGATGCCAAATAGGATTATCATAGAGTCCCATACGTTGCCCTTGCTTGGAGGAAAGAGAAAAAACCAACTCAGCAAAATGCAGTAAAGTCAGCAAGAAAAACATCAAAACCGACCAAGTTTCCATTCCATGTGTACAGCCCCTGTTTGGTTGCCTTTGAAGCTATGTTGTCTTGATTCCATGACCTCTTAGACACATATATTGAATCCATCAATCATTGGAACCATTTCATGCTACCCGGACTCTATAAATGCACCAAAACCGCTACCTGGGGTCTATATCGACTTCTACCACTTGTATGCTCAAAATAGGCCTTGTATCTTCGGGTATGGACAAGCTCTTTTGAAAATGAATTTCTCCCTGGACAAAGGCAGAAAGGTTTTCCTTAAACGTCTCAGCTTGAGCCCTAGTTATCGGCCCAATCTTCATCCGTGTCCGGTCAGCACCCCAATGGGTTGTCGATTGTGCGAGTTCGGGAGAATTCACATCATTCCCCTCCTCTTGAAAAGGATTTGCCCTCAAATCAAAGTCATCACCTACAGAAAAGGAGATAAATCATCAACATTAAATGTAGCATTAACATTATACTCACTGAGCAAATCAAGTTTGTAAGCATTGTCATTTATCCGCTCTAAAACTTGAAAAGATCCATCTCCATGCGGCATAAGCTTGGACTTCCTTTACTTGGGAAACCTCTTCTTTCTTAGGTGCAACCAAACCCAATCTCTAGGTTCAAAGACAACTTGTTTTTGGCCTTGATTTGCATTCCTTGCATATTGCTTGATCCTCCTCTTAATATTTGCCTTAGTCTGTTCATGAATTTGCTTCACAATATCAGCTTTTTGTTTTCCATCTAGATTAGCAAGCTCACTTAAAGGTAAAGGTGTTAAATCTAACGGAGTCAAAGGATTAAACCCATAAAAATTTCAAAAGGAGTAAATTTAGTTGCTGAATACAAAGACCTATTATAAGAAAATTCAACATGTGGCAAATATTCCTCCCAAGTTCTTCAATTTCTATTAATTAATGCTTTTAATAATGCAGACAAAGTTCTATTCACTACTTCAGTTTGTTTATCAGTTTGTGGATGACAAGTATTTGAAAATAAAAACTTAGTACCTAAAATAGCCCACAAAGTTTTTCTAAAATTACTTAAGAACTTAGCATTCCTATCCGAAACAATTGTTCTATGCATTCCATGCAATCTCACAATTTCTTTGAAAAATAAATTAGCAATATTATATGCATCATCAATTTTATTACATGCAATAAAATGTTCCATCTTAGAAAATCTATCCACAATAACAAATATTGAATCCTTACCTATCCTTAACCTAGGCAAACCAATAATAAAATCCATAGACAAATCTACCCAAGGATAGGAGGGAATCGGCAATGGACGGTACAACCCGTGCAGTTTCAATGTGGACTTGGTCTTTCGGCATTTCAAGCATCTTTCATATATTCTGTCAACATCTCTCTTCATGTTAGGCCAATAAAAATGTTCTTGCAGCAAGGATAAAGTTTCATGACCTTCCCGAACTAATAACTCCCTAATGCTACAATTAGGTACATAAAGTTTGTTTTTCCTAAACAAATACCCCTCAAATATGTAAAATTTATTAAATCCATGTTTCAAACAGGTTCTAAGTATTTCTCCAAAGTCACTATCATGCTCATAAAGTTCTTTCAATTGTTCAAATCTAAGCAATCTAGCATCTAATGTAGAAAAGAGTACATACCTTCGGGACAATGAGTTGGCAACCACATTTTCCTTACATTTCTTGTAGCAGATCACATATGGAAATGTCTCAATGAATTCAATCTACTTGGCATGACTTCGGTTGAGCTTTTCTTGACCTTTAATGTGCTTCAAAGATTCATGATCCATATGAATTATAAATTTCTTTAGCATGAGGTAGTGCTGCCACGTTTCCAAAGCCCTTACCAAAGCATACATCTCCTTATCATATGTCGGGTAGTTTAGTGCAACTCCATTTAATTTCTCGCTAAAGTAGGCTATGGGCCTTTCTTCTTGCATTAAGATATCTCCAATACCTTACATTCAATTTCAAAAGTCTTAGAAAAATTTGGCAAAACTAGTAAAGGTGCACTACATATATTTTCTTTCAACAAATTAAAAGATTTTTCTTGTACTTCTCTATATTTGAAGCCAACATTCTTCTTTACAACTTCATTTAAAGGTGCTGCGATGGTGCTAAAGTACTTGACAAATCTTCGATAGAAACTTGCCAAACCATGAAAGCTCCTCACTTGAGTGATAGATGTTGGTGTCGACCAATCTTGGATGGCTTGAACTTTAGATTGATCAGCCTTTATACCTACAGCACTTACTACAAATCCTAAGAAAACAAGCTCATCTTTGCAAAAATTATACTTTTTCGTATTAGCAAATAATCTTTCTTTCCTAAGAGTATTTAAAACTTGCCTTAGATGGTCCACATTTAAAGGTGCTGCGATGGTGCTAAAGTACTCAACAAATCTTTGATAGAACTTGCCAAACCATGAAAGCTCCTCACTTAAGTGATAAATGTTGGTGTCAGCCAATCTTGGATGGCTTGAACTTTAGATTGATCAACCTTTATACCTGCAGCACTTACTACAAATCCTAAGAAAACAAGCTCATCTTTGCAAAAATCATACTTTTTCATATTAGCAAATAATCTTTCTTTCTTAAGAGTATTTAAAACTTGCCTTAGATGGTCCACATGTTCATCAAGATTTCAGCTATACAGTAAAATATCATCAAAATACACAACCATAAATTTACCAATAAATGGACGCATAACATGATTCATAAGTCTCATAAAAGTACTAGGTGCATTAGTTAACCAAAAGGCATGATTAACCATTCATACATCTCATATTTAGTCTTAAATGCAGTCTTCCATGCATCACCTTCTTTCATCCTAATTTAATGGTATCCACTCTTAAGATCAATTTTAAAAAACATGCAAGCACCATGCAATTCATCAAGCATATCATCTAATCTAGGAATTGGATGTCTATATTTGATGGTGATATTATTTATAGCCCTACAATCAACACACATTCTCCAAGAACCATCTTTTTTAGGCAGTAATAAAACAGGAACAGCATATGGACTCATACTCTCACAAATGTGACCTTTATCTAGAAGTTCACTTACCTGCCATTGTAGTTCCTTTATTTCTTTGGGATTACTTCTATATGCAGGTCTATTTGGTGTGGCAACCCCTGGAACAAAGTCAATTTGATGTTCAATCCCTCTAATAGGTGGTAATCTATTTTGAATTTCATTTGGAAAAACATCTCCGAAATCTTGCAAAAGAGAAAGAATTGAACTTGGCAATTCAAGTTCTTCAAAGTTAGCTTGATCATTAAAATAATTATCTTTATAAATCATGACCAGCAATGGTTTCTTACCCAATATAGCCTTATTAACATCCACAAAACTCAAATAAAAATTTTTATTTTCCCTTTCTTTTCTTTCTTTTCCTTTCTCTCTCTCAGCCACCACACATTTTCCCTCTCTCTCAAGTTTCTCACCTTGACTCTCAGCTTTCTCTATTTTTCTCACTCCACTTTTAGCTTTCTCAAGATTTTTCCATTCAATTTGTGTTTTAGAATACTTACCTTGGACTGCAAGCTCGAAATTACCTTCTTGGATGGATGGTGAAGCCGTTGGTGCCATACTAGCTTTCTCCTTCAGTTTTTCGGCCTCCTTCCTTTGTTGTATTTGCAATTGGTCTTTATATACTTCCTTAGGAGTCAATGGCTCTAGCTTGACCTTCTTACCTTTAAATCTAAAAATAATACAATTTTCTCGACCATAATAATTAGCATCTTTATCAAATTGCCATGGCCTACCTAATAGAATATGTCCGGCATGCATAGGCACAACATCATACAAAATAACATTCACATATTTATCTATGCTAAATTTTACTTTGGCTTGTTTATTCACTTTCATCTCACCATTATCATTAAGCCATTTTAATCTAGTTTTGGATGTTTAATAGTTGTTAAGCCTAATTTATCAACCACAATGTTACTAATTACATTTGTACCACTTCCACTATCAATAATCATACTACAAATCTTTCCTTGGATTCATATCGGGTGTGGAAGATGTTTTCTCTTTGAATTTGATCCTCATCTTTGTATACAGCTAGCACTCTCCTAGAAACCAAATTTAATTTGGCATTGGATGCATGCAAGGTTTCAGCTTCATCCTCAAAGTCTTCCTTTTCTTGCTCGGCTTCATCTTCACTTTTCTCACTTTCCGACTCTAGCTCACCATTACCCTTTAACACCATAAGTCTTCTATTCGGGCATTGGCTAGCGATGTTTCCTCATCCCTGGCACTTAAAACAAAAAATTTATCTAGATCTTAAAGGTTTAGGATCAGATTTTACCTCATTCTTTAGTGCTTGAACAAATTTAGCTTTTACATCCTTCCTTGGCCGATTGGAGCTTTTTTCACCTAGCTTCGATTTTTATCTTGCTTTAGAGGTGGGATTGCTTCTCCAAGCACTTGGATTTGATCTTCCGCTATTGGAAACACCCCCAAATCATGAGCCTACACCCCTCCTCTTAAATTGATGCTCTAATTTAATAGTCACATGCAACATCTCCTCCAATTCCACATTGTTACAATTCTAGTTGATTGGCTTCCACATTGCTACAATTCTAGTTGATTGGCTTCCACATTGTTACAATTCTAGTTGATTGGCTATCTCTCGATTCAAACCACCTAAAAACCTTGCCATGGTTGCTATTCTATCTGCCTTCATGCTTAACCTCATCATAAGCATCTTCATCTCTTTGTAATAATCCTCCACAGACCTATTTCCTTGAGATAAAGATTGAAGTCTTTAATACAGCAACCGATGATAGTGTGATGGTACAAATTGCTTCCTCATGGCTTCTTTCATTCATCACCATGTAGTAATCAATTCATCACCTACTCCCCTTTGGGTGTTTTACTCATTAGTCCGCCATTGGAGTGCATAATGTCTAAACTCCATTGCTGCTAATTTAACTTTCTTGGTCTCCGAATAGTTGTGACAATAAAAAATCATCTCCATTCGCTCCTCCCATTCCAAGTAAGCTTCGAGTCACTTTTCCCCATGAAAGGTGATATGTTTACCTGGATGTTGCCAAGACCATCATCTTCCTCCTTTCTCCTATGCCTCCCATGGCCTAGCCTCTCTTGGACAACAAATGTTTCAGCCATTCCTTCCTCGAAATCATCTCCAAAATTTCCTTCTTCAAACTCCTCTCTAGGTCGTCCACTGCCTTCTCGACCTTGTCCTCTATGGAACTTTTACCTCAAATTTGGTTGACCATGAGATGTTTCTATTCTATCCATCCTTTGATTTATGTGGTGAAATTGAGCATTCATTCGCTGTAATTGTTCCAAGACAGCCCTCATGTCCGTTTGCTCACCACTCCCACAGCTCGGGAATCAGCATGGAATCCTACGGATTCTTCTTCATTAATTCTTAGTGGTGGATCTCCTATCCTCAACCTTGAATCTGCCATGTTAGTAGAAATAATGCAAGATAAAATAAATTCTCACCAAAAATCACACCCTCACATGTTTCACTCAATCAAGGTCTCGACACTCGTGTTTTCATACTAGTTTCGGCTTTTATCCTCTTTTAAGCTCACACCCTCTTGCTATTTTCCACTCAATGAATTATCTCAAAGTTCCAATTAAAACACCCACAAAAAAGCAATTATATCACAAGTATATTTTAATTAAACTTATCTACAAAACAGTAGTAAAAAGCAAGTAATACTGAATGGAAAGAAATTAAAGATTCAAGAATAAAAATTTGGAATCAATAAGAACTGGACTAGATGGTAAAAAATTAAAGATTCAAGAATAAAAATTTAGAAAAAGAATTTCAAACTCGAACAAGAATCAATTCGAACAAAATTAAAGAATAGTGTTGGTTGTTGTTCTTGTAATTCTAGTTTTGTATAAAATCTTTTAACTAATTTTAATCCAAATAATTTAAGCACCCAAAATTCAAATATCCAGCAACAAAAATAATTTTCCAGCAACTCCAAATATTGAAGAATTAATCAACAAATCAGTAGCTCTAAGAAATTTCCAGCAATAAATTTCAACACCAAATTCAATAAATAATTTTTTATTCGGCTTTTTTCTTCTTTTTCTTTTTCTTTTTTTTTTTTTTACTCACAGAACATAAGAAAACTGTAGTAGCAAGAATCAACACCAAAATTTCAATTGCAAAACCAAATAATCACCAAACCCGTGACCTCCAAAACAAAAATACAAATGTGCAGCTTTTTTTTTTATATGTTGCCGCATACATACTTCTTTTCTCTCTCTTTTTTTTTTTTTTTGAATATACGAATGCAAATATTTAAGATAAAACAGCAAAGAACAATCAACAAAAACCAAAATTAACAAAAATAATGATGAAAAGCAACCAACAAACTAGGAAACAAAAATATGGTAGAACAAGGAAAGCATCATTTGAATAGGAATGATTTTTTTTTTTTTTGAAATATGCAGAATGTGTATGATGATAGAAGTAACCTTAACCTAATGCTAAAATTGAAGAATAATACAAAAATAAATAAAGCAAATAAAGATAGATTAAACGTGAATAAAATTCGTCTTTGATTCCAAATGATACAAACCTAGGATGACCTACGCCTAAACCTGTATTATATTAGCTCGGATCTAATTATGTTCAAGTTCTAATGGTCACATTGACCCCTAACCACCCTGTGATTAGAAACCTTAGTATATAATGAAGATGCCACAATAGATGATGGAAGGCCTATTGATAAGTCAAACTAAAACACTCATTCACTAATGGTGTTTTAGGTGTTCAAAAGAATAAAGAGACATTCAATCTCACAAAATAAATTCTCAAATATTATTAATGGTGTGTTCTTTCTTAGAAGCAATCCCTTATGTGGCTGAAATTTCTCTCTCCTTTCCTAATCTAATTTTGATTAATTAATTCCTTTATTTTGAATTAGAAATTAACTAATTTACAATGACGAGAATAAAATAATAACTTTCCTAAACTTATTTGTCCAGTAAGTAAATAAATAAAAACAAAAAATAAAGGTAATTTCCTAAAACAAAAAGTAGAAATCAAATTAGGATACTAAAATACTATCTTTTTGAGTAAGTTGACTTTGACCAATCTTTAACCAATTTAAGCTCCAAATCAGCTTACATATGCTTTCTAGGATGCCAAACAGGATTATCATGGAGTTTCACACGTTGTCCTTGCTTGGAGGAAAGAGAAAAAGCCAGCAAGAAAAACAGCAAAACCAGATAAGTTTCCATTCCATTCACATAGCCCCTTTTTAGTTGCCTTTGAAGCTGCTTTGATTTGATTCCATGACCTCTTAGACATATGTATTGAATCCATGAATCATTGGAACCATTTCATGCTGTCCGGACTCCATAAATGCACCAAAACTGCTACCTGGGTCCTTATCGCCTTCCACCACTTGTATGCTCAAAATTGGCCTTGTATCTTTAGGTATGGACAAGACCTTTTGAGAATGAATTACCTCCTGGATAAAGGCAACAAGTTTGTCCTTAAACCTCTTAGCTTGAGCCCTAATGATCGGCCCGATCTTCATCTGTATCGGGTTAACACCCCAACAGGTTGTCGGTTGTGCGGGTTCGGACGAATTCGTATCAGAATCCTAGGGTGGATTTCAATGGAGGCCGATGACAAGGTCAACGAGGCTGTGGAAGTCCTAGGGTATGATTTGAGGAACGTAATTTTGGAGACAATCTAGAGGAGGACTTTGATGGTATTCTTGCATTCCAAGGAAAGCAAAATCATCGGAGGCAAGTTAGAGATAAGGATGATGACCTTGGGAATGTAAAAGTGAATATCCCACCATTTTCGGGAAAAAATGATCCAGAGGCGTACTTAGTGGGAGGACATATGGAGATGATACTTGATTGCCATAATTATTCCGAGACAAAGAAGGTGAAATTGGCCGCTTTGGAATTTGGACATTATGCACTCCAATGGTGGACTAACGAGCAAAGTACCCGAAGAAAAGTTTGAGGTGAACCTATTACTCCTTGGCAACAAATGAAAGGAGCCATGAGAAAAAGGTTTGTACCAAGTCGTTACCATAGGTTGCTACATCAAAAGTTTCAATCATTGACACAAGGAAGTAGGACCGTGGAGGATTATTATAAAGAGATGGAGATGCTCATGATGAGATTAAGTATGAATGAGGATCGAGAGGCAACTATGGCATAGTTTTTGGGTGGTTTGAATCATGAGATAGACAACCAAGTGGAGTTACAACAATATGTAGAATTGTCGGAGATACTTCATGTGACCATCAAGATTGAAAAACAATTCAAGAGGAAGGATACAAGCTCATAGTTTGGAGGTGTTTCTAACAGTGGGAGGACTAATTCAAGTGTTTAGAGAAGCAATCCCACCTATGAAGCAAGTACAAAACTGAAGTAAGGAGATAAGAGCACCAATCGGCCAAGAAGGGAGGTTAAGGCCGAATCTGCACAACCACCAAGGTTTGAAGGAAAATCAAATACTAAACCTTGTAGAACTAGAGATATTGTTTGCTTTAAGTACCAGGGACTAGGACAGATTGTCAATCACTCTCCAAATAGAAGAATTATGGTACTGAAAGGCAATGGGGAGTTAGAATCCTAAAGTGAAGAGAGTAAAGGAGAAGCTGAACTTGATGAGGAAGAAATTGATGTTGAAGAACATAGAGAAGTCGAAAATCCCAAAGATTTAAAAGATGAATTGAACTTGGTTGCAAGGACGGTTCTAACTGTATATAAAGATGAAGACCAAGTCCAAAGAGAGAACATCTTCAATACCCGATGTGAAATCCAAGGTAAAATTCATAGGATGATAATTGATAGTGGAAGTTATACTAATGTAATTAGTAATGTGGCAGTTGAGAAATTAGGGTTAACAACCATTAAACATCCCAAACCATATAGATTACAAATGGTTTAATGATGGTGGTGAGATGAAAGTGAACAAATAAGCCAAGATAAAATTCAACATTGGTAAATATGTGGATGTTGTTTTATGTGATGTTGTTCCAATGCATGCTGACCATATTTTAAGGGAAAGAAGATTAAGCTGAAGCTATTAATTGCAAAGAAAGTATTTAGAGACCAATTTCAAATGTAGCAAAGGAAGGAGGCTGAACGGCTTAAGGAAAAAGCAAGTATGGCACCCACGGCTTCAACAAGTGTGCATGAGGGCAAGACTGAGCTGAATGTTCAAGGTAAGTCTTCTAAATTTAATGGTGAGGGAAAAAAAATGAAAAAGCTGAGAGAGAGAAAAATGGTGAGAAAGCCAAGAGTGAGGCAAAAATAGTTGTAGCCGAGAGTGGGAAGGAAAAAGAGAGGAAAGAAAAGAAAAAGAAATTTTTTTATCTTAATTTAGGCGAGGTTAAAATGGTAATTTTGAATAACAAACCATTGCTGATCATGATTTATAAAGATCTTTATCTAAATGATCAAGCTAACCTTGAAGAGCTTAAATTGTCAAGTTCTATTTCTTCTCTTTTGCAAAATTTAATGATGTCTTTCCAGAGGAAATTCCTAATGGATTACCACCTATTTGATGGATTAAACATCAAATTGATTTTGTTCAGGAAGCTGCAATTCCTAATAGGCCTGCATATAGGAGTAATCCCAAGGAGACAAAGGAATTACAAAGGTAGGTAAGTGAGTTGTTAGACAAGGGTTGTATTCATGAAAGCATGAGTCCATGTACTGTCCCTGTTTTATTAGTATCTAAAAAAGATGGATCATGGCATATGTGTGTTAATTGTAGGGCTATTAATAATATATATATATATATATATATATTAAATATAGGTATTCAATTCCTAGGTTAGATGATATGCTTGATGAATTACATGGTGTATGCATGTTTACTAAAATTGACCTTACGAGTGGGTATCATCAAATTAGGATGAAAGAGGGTGATGAATGGAAAATCGCATTTAAAACTAAATATGGATTGTATGAATGGTTAGTCATGCATTTTGGTTTAACTAATGCACCTAGCACTTTTATGAGGTTAATGAATTATATCATGCTCCATTCATTGGAAAATTTGTGGTTGTATATTTTGATGATATTAGTGTATAGCTGAAATCTTGATGAACATGTAGGACATCTTAGGCAAGTTTTGAATATTCTTAGGAAGGAAAGGTTATTTGCTAATATAAAAAAGTGTGATTTTTGTAAAGATGAACTTTTTTTCCTAGGATTTTGTGTAAGTGCTGCAGAAATTAAAGTGAACCAACATAAAGTCTAAGCAATTCAAGAATGGCTGAAACCTACCTCTATTACCCAATTGAGGAGCTTTCATAGTTTGGCTAGTTTCTATCAAAGATTTGTCAAGGATTTTAGCACCATCGCAGCACCTTTGACCGAAGGTGTAAAGAAGAATGTTGGATTCAAATGGGAGGAAGCCAACATTAGTTAATTTTTTCTTTCAACAAATTAAAAAAAAAAAATTATGCTTTCCTCCATTTGAAGCCAACATTCTTCTTTACAAATTCGATCAAAGGTGATGCGATGGTGCTAAAATCCTTGACAAATCTTCAGTAGAAACTAGCCAAACCATGAAAGCTCCTCACTTGGGTAATAGATGTAGGTTTCGGCCACTCTTGGATTGCTTTCACCTTGGATTGATCAACTTTAATTCCTGTAGAACTTACAACAAATCCAAGAAAACCAATTCATCTTTATAAAAATCACATTTTTTGAGGTTAGCAAATAATCTTTCCTTCCTAAATTGATGTGATTCCGCCCAAGCCTGCTCCACCGATAACCCGCTGGGGTGCTGACTCAACATGGATGAAGACTAGGCCAATTACAAGAGCTCAAATTAAGAGATTTAAAGACAACCTAGAAGTATTTATACAGGGGTTAATCAATCTCAACAGAGCTTGTCCATACTTGAAGATACAAAGCCTATTCTAAGCATCAAAGTGGTGGAAGCCGATGTGGACCCGGGTGACGGTTTTGGTACATTTTTGGAGTCCGGGAAGCATGAAATGGTTACAATGCTTTATGGGTTCAATAAATATGCCTAAGAGGTCATGGAATCAAGTTAAATCAGCCTCAAATGCAATCAAAAAGGGCTTGTACGGACAGCATCAACAATTTGGCCGAATTTGCTGTATTGCTTGCTGACTTTACTGTATTTTACTGTATTAGTCTTTTCTTATTTTTCCAAGCATGGGCAACGTGTGGGACTTTATATTCAGCTTATTTGGCATCCTAAAAAGCATCTAGAAGCTAATTTTAAGCTCAAAGAGGTCAAAGCTTGATCAAAGTCAACTTGATCAAAAGGCTAGCATTTTTAGTTTCCTAATTTGTTTTTACTTTTGTTTTAGGAAACTACCATTACTTTTTGGCTTTTATTTATTTATTTTCTGGAAAAATAACTTTAGGAAGGTTTTTATTTTATTCTTTCCATTGTAAATTAATTAATTCCTAATTTAATATAAAGGAATTAATTAATCAAACTTAGATTAGGAAAGGAAGTATAGTTTCGGCCAACTAGGTTTCTTTATGTGTGGTGGCCGGTTTTCTTTATGTTCTAGGGTTTTATTTCGTGGCTTTGTAGCCTATTTAAAGGCTTATTTTTCAATAAGAAAACAACTTTGATTTGATTAAGAAAATACTTGTAAGATTAATTATCTCTTTGTTCTTTGAGAACACCTAAAACACCATTAGAGAATTGGTTGTTTTAGCTTGACTTATCAATAGGTTTTCCATCCCCTATTGTGGCATCTACATTATACCAAGGTTTCTAACCACAGGTTGGTTAGGGGTTGAGGTCCATTCCATTAGAACTTGAACTTAATTGAGATCCGGGCTAATATAATACGGGTTTAGGAGCAGGTCGTCCTAGGTTCGTATCATAAGTACTCCTAAAACTAACCTAAGATGTTCTACATGCTCATCTAAATGCTTACTATACACAAGAATATCATCAAAATAAACAACCATAAATTTTCCAATGAATGGGTGCATAACATGGTTCATTAATCTCATAAAAGTGCTAAGTGCATTAGTTAAACCAAAAGGCATTACTAACCACTCATATAAACAATATTTAGTTTTAAATGCAGTTTTTCATTCATCACCCTCTTTCATCCTAATTTGATAATATCCACTCTTAAGATCAATTTTCATAAACATGCATGCACCATGTAATTCATCTAACATATCATCTAACCTAGGAATTGGATGTCTATATTTAATGGTAATATTATTTATGGCCCTACAATCCACACGCATACACCATGAACCATCTTTTTTAGGTACTAACAAAACAGGAATAGCACATGGATTCATGGTCTCACGAATATATCATTTATCTAATAACTCATTTACCTGCCTTTATAGCTCCTTTGTCTCCTCGAGATTACTCCTATGCAGGCCTACTAGGAATTGTAGCTCTCGGAACAAAATTAATTTGACGTTTAATCCCTCAGATAGGTGGTAAACCATTAGGAATTTCCTCTGGAAAGACATCTTCAAATCCTGTAAAAGAGAAGAGATAGAACTTGGAAGTCCAAGCTCTTCAAGGTTATCTTGATCAATTAAATAAGCATCTTTATATATCATGATCAGTAAGGGTTTTTCACTCAAAAATGCCTTTTTAATCTCACTTAAGCTAAGATAAAATTTTCCTTTCTCTTCTCTTTTCCCTCTTTTACTTGCTCTCTCACAGATTCCATTTTTTTTACCTCACTTTCGGTTTTATCATTGTTTTTCCCCTCACAATTGAGTTTAGAATACTTACCTTGGACAACAAGCTCAGCCTTGACCTTATGGATAGGTGGTGATGCCGTGGGTGCCATACTAGCCTTTTCTTTAAGTCTTTCGGCCTCCTTCCTTTGTTGCATTTGAAGTTGGTCTTTAAACACTTCCTTTGGAGTTAATGGCTCCAGCTTTACCTTTTTTCCTTTAAATTAAAAAACAATTGAATTCTCTCTTCTATGGTGTATTGATCCTTAGCAAATTGCCATGGCCTCCCCAATAAAGTATGACCAGCATGTATAGGAACAACATCACATAATATAATAACCACGTATTTATCAATGCTGAATTTTACTTTGGCATGTTTGTTTACTTTCATCTCACCACTATCATTAAGCCATTATAATCTATATGGTTTGAGATGTTTAATAGTTGTTAACCCTAAATTTTCAACCACAACATTACTAATTACATTTGCACAACTTCCACTATGAACTATCATAGTACATATGTTATCTTGAATTTCACATCGGGTGTGGAAGATGTTTTCTTTTTGAACTTGATCCTCATCTTTGTATATGGTTAGAACCCTTCTTGCTACCAAGCTCAATTCAGCCTTTAAAGCTTTGAATGTTTTAGATTCTCCTATTTGGACATTGATTGGCAATGTGTCCTCATCTGTTGCGCTTAAAACAAGCTATGTCTCTAGTTCTTGAAGGTTTAGGATTAGATTTACCTTCATATTTATGTGCTCTGATAGATTCCGTCTTGTCTTCCTTCTTTGGCCGGTTGGAGCATTCATCACCACGTTTCGGTTTTGGCCTTGTGTCATAAGTGGGATTACTTCTCGAAACACTTGAATTTGATCTCTTGCTATTTGATACTCCCTCAAACCATGAGCTTGTACCCCTTCTCTTGAATTCATTCTCAAGTTTGATAGCCACATGCAACATCTCTTCCAATTCCATATATTGTTGTAATTCTAGTTGATTGGCTATCTCTCGATTCAAACCTCCTAGAAACCATGCCATGGTTGCCTCTCGGTCCTCATTCATACTCAACCTTTTCATAAGCATCTCCATCTCTTTGTAATGGTCCTCCATGGTCCTGTTTCCTTGTATTAAAGATTGAAGTCTTTGATGCAACAACCTATGGTAATGAGTCGGTACAAATTGCTTCCTCATGGCTCCTTTCATTTGTTGCCAAATAGTAATCAATGCATCACTAACTCTCATTCGGATACTTTTTTCATTTGTCCACCATTGAAGTCCATAATGTCCAAACTCAAAAGCTGCCAATTTAACTTTCTTAGCCTCCAAATAGTTATGACAATAAAAAATCATCTTAATTCGTTCTTCTCACTCTAGGTACGCCTCTGGATCACTTTTTTCCTATAAAAGGTGGTATGTTGACCTTAATGTTTCCAAGATCATCATCATCCTCTCTTCCTTGCCTCCCATGGGTTGGCCTTCCTTGGAGTGCAAAAATATCATCAATCTCCTCTTCAAGTTTATCTCCAAAATTACCATCCCCGAATTCTTCTCTAGGTCTTACACGGCCTCCTCGACCTCGACTTCGGCCTCCATGAAATTCTTGCCTTGGATTCGGCCCACCTTGTGATGTTTCTAACATTTCCATCCTTTGATCTAGATGATCAAAGCAAGCATTCATCCGCTGTAATTGTTCTAAGACAGCCATCATGTCGGTAGGATCACCTCCACTTCCCGTTGCCTTAGAATCCCCTTTGAATCCCATGGATTCCTCTTCAAGATTCCTTAATGAATCACCTCCTCAACTCATCCTTGAATCTATCATGTTAGTATAAATAATGCAAAAATCCTCACCAAAACCACTTCCTCACGTGTTTCACTAAAACAAGATCTCGACACTCGTATTTGCACACTAGTTTCGGCATTTAAACCTTTTTTAGGCTCACAGGCTCATGCCTTTTTCCACTCAAAGAATTAACTTAAAGTGTTAATTAAAACACACTTAAATAGAAACTAGATCACAAGTGTACCTTAATTCAAACTTATCTATAAAACAGCAAGCAAAAATAAGCAAATACCGAACGGATTGATAAAACCTAGTCTCAGCCTTTCTAAGCAAAAACAAGGTAAATAAACAAGCAAATTTTTGGAATGAATTAAAAGCTGACCAGAATGTTAATAAACCAATAATTCAAGGATAAAATTTAGAATAAAGATTCTAACAATGAACAAGAAACAATTCGAATAAATATGGAATAGTTGTTGGTTGTTGTTCTTGTAATTTAAGTCTTTGTATCAAATCCTTTAGCAAATTTTAATCCAATAATTTTAGCACTCAAAATTCAGCAACTAAAATTGAATTTCCAGCAACTCCAAATACTTCAAATTCAATTATTCCAACTCAAACAAATTCAAAT
This sequence comes from Ziziphus jujuba, assembly GCF_031755915.1. Classification (NCBI taxonomy): domain Eukaryota; kingdom Viridiplantae; phylum Streptophyta; class Magnoliopsida; order Rosales; family Rhamnaceae; genus Ziziphus; species Ziziphus jujuba. Next base: position 22,086,750 of record NC_083379.1, read on the forward strand.
TCCAAACTTTCAACCAAAATCGGCCTTTTTCAATTTTTTTTTTATTCAGCTTTTGGCTTTTCTTTTTTTTTTTTTTTTTTGTAAAAACACAAACTGCAATTTAAAATTCAACAAAGATCATACCGTGACTAGAAATTAGAAATTTGTAAATTTGTTGTATGTTGCCACAAATCCTCTTTTCCTCTTTTTTTTTTTTTTTTGATTATATGAATGCATATAATTAAGATCAAAATAGCAAAGAAAAATCAACAATAAACTAAATTACTAAGAACAAAGGTGAAAATAACCAACAAACTAGGAAGCAAAAATTTGGCTAAAACAAAGAACCTAATCAGGCTATGAATGATATATTTATATGCTGAACGTGTAGGATAGATGCATCCTTAACCTAGTGTCAAAATTGTAGAATAACACAAAAACAAATAAAGAAAATAAAGATAGATCAAGCCTAAACAAAAAATCTAGACTTTGATACAAAATTATACGAACCTTGGTCGACTTGCTCCTAAAGTCACAAAACAATAAACCCTAACTTGCTAGGTAAAATTCGGCCCAAAGGAATTAGGAAACAAGCTTATCCGAATTTACAATGCTTTCCTAAATTAATTTGGATTAATTAATTCCCTTATTTTGAATTTAGGAATTAATTAATTTACAACTGAAATAATAAAATAATAAATTTCTTAAGTTGATTTTTCCTGCAAATAAATAAATAAAAACCAATTAAAAGACTAATTTTATAAAACAAAAGTCAAATTACAAATTAGGAAACTAGTTGACTATCTTTAAAACTAAGCTGTCTTTGACCAATTAATGACTAATTTAAGCTCTAAATCAATTTCAATATGTCATGTAGGATGCCAAATAGGATTAATATTGATTTCCATACGTTTCCGTTGATTGGAATAAGTCAAACTTGCTTGATCATCAAGTGTAGTCAAAGCTAGTGGCAAAAACATGACATTTTCGGCCAAATATTGGTGTTGTGCACACAAGCTGGTTTTAGGTGCTTTCAGTTCTACCTTGACATGATTCTATGGCCTCTTGGTGACATCAATTGAGTTCAAGAAGTTTTGAATCCGTTCCTTACTGCTCGGAGTCCATGGATGCATTAAAACAGCTATCCGGGTCCAACTTGGCCTCTACCACTTGGATGCATAAAACGGGTCTTTGATCTTCGAGTATAGATAAACCCTTTTCAGAATTAATAACTTCCTGTATGAGTCCAGCCAGGCTATCTTTAAATCTCTTGGCTTGTGATCTAGTGATTGGCTTGGCCTTTATCTGTATTGGATCAGCACCCCAGCGGATAGTTGGTTGTACAAGCACGGGTGGCTTCTCATCAGTTAGGGACTAAACTTTTATTTTTAAGTACTTATCATCCACAAATTGATGGGCAAACTGAAGTAGTAAATAGAACTTTATCTAGATTGTTAAGGGCATAAATTAGTAGAAATTTAAGAACATGGGAGGAATGTTTACCATATGTTAAATTTACTTATAATAAATATTTGCATTCAGCTACTAAATATGCTCCATTTGAAATTGTTTATGGTTTTAATCCTTTAACTCCATTAGATTTAACCCATTTTCCTTTAAATGAACATGCTAATCTAGATGGAAAATAAAAAGCTGATTTTATAAAGCAGATTCATGAGAAAACAAAAGTAAACATTGAGAGGAGGACGAAACAATATGTAAAGAATGCTAATCAAGGCCAAATTAAGGTTGTGGTTGCATTTAAGAAAGGAAACATTTCTTAAGTAAAGAAAGTCAAAGCTAATGCCTCGAGGAGATGGACCTTTTCAAGTTCTGGAGAGGGTCAATGAGAATGCTTATAGACTTGACTTGCCAGGTGAGTATAATGTGAGTGCTATATTTAATGTTGCTGATTTATCTCCATTTACTGTAGGTAATGACTTTGATTTGAGGGTAAATCCTTTTCAAGAGGAGGAGAATGATGAGAATCTGTCCGTACCTATACAGCCAACTACCCGCTAAGTGTTGATCCTTTACAAATGAAGTTAGGACTAATCACTAGGGCACAAGCGAGGAAATTAAAAAATAGTCTGGTTAGCTCCATCCAATGATTAATTCAATCTCAACAGGTCATGATGTTATCCATAGATCCAAAGCCCTTCTTGTGTATCCAAGTTATGAAGGTGGAAATGGATCCGGCAAGTTGTTTTGGTACATTTTTGGATCCCGGGCAGCAAGGAATGGATCCAAAAAAAAAGTAAAAGCATTTAAATTTCACTTATGCACTTAACTATTCTTTTGGGCCGAAATTGATCATTTTGGTGCTGGCTTTGACTTTTTTGTTGTTCAAGCAAGTTCGACTTATTCCAACCGAGGGGCAATATATGGGAATCATTATTAATCCTACTTGTTATCCTACATGGAATATAGGAGCTGATTTGGAGCCTAAACTAGCTGGAGATTGGATAAAGTCATCTTAGTTATCAACTAGTCAACTAATTTCCTAATTTGAGTTTGACTTTTTTTTTAGGAAACTATATTTTATTTTGGTTTTTATTTTTTTATTTGCTGGAAAAATTAACTTATGAAAGTTGATATTTTATTATTTCAATTGTACATTAACTAATTCCTAATTCAAAATAAATGAATTAATTAATCCAAATTAGATTAGGAAATGATTGAAATTCGGCCAACACCATTGTTTCCTTATCACCATGGCTGGTTTTAATCTAGTGTTTTAGGGTTTTGTTTTATGAAACTTAGCCTATTGAAAGGCTTATTTTCTCAATAAAATTCATTACATTATTCATATAGAAAAATATTTGTGAGAAAGAATTCTCTTTATTATCTTTGAATACTTAAAATATTGATTAGAAATCAAGTGTTTTAGTTTGACTTGTCAATAGGACATCCATCACCTATTATGGCATCTTCATCATATACCAAGGTTTCTAATCACAAGTTGATTAGGGATTAAGGTGATCATTAGAACCTGAACTTAATTGTGATATGGGCTAATATAATACAGGTTTAAGAGCAAATCAACCTAGGTTCGTATGAGTTAGTAAAAATGTTTTGGTTGCCAAAGTGTAATTAAGTTTGTAGATCATATTTGTGTACCTTATTTGAGAATCATAATGAAGTATTTAAACACTTTTACATAAGGTTTCTTTGGAGAACAAAGAAATAGGCTCAATAAATCCTAATGGGCTGGACCAAAGAGCCATATTTTACAAAAGCAGAGTTTCCGTAGAAAGCTTACTATTATCCTTCTTGCCAGAACTCTAATGATACGAGCCTAGGACGACTTGCTCCTAAACCCGTATTATATTGGCCTGGATCTTAATTAAGTTCAAGTTCTAATGGAATTGACCTTGACTCCTAACCAACCTGTGGTTAGAAACCTTGGTATAATGTAGACGCCACAATAGGGGATGGAAGACCTATTGATAAGTCAAGCTAAAACAACCAATTCTCTAATGGTGTTTTAGGTGTTCTCAAAGAACAAAGAGATAATTAATCTCACAAGTATTTTCTTAATCAAATCAAAGTTTTCTTCTTATTGAAAAATAAGCCTTTATATAGGCTTTGAAAGAAACAAAATAAACCCTAAAAACCCTAGGAAAAACTGGCCACACAATGAAGAGTTCTAGCTTGACCGAATCTTTCCTTTTCCTAATCTAATTAATTAATTCCCTTATTTTCAATTAGAAATTAATTAATTTACAAACAAAATAATAAAATAAAAACTTTCCTAAACTTATTTGTCCAGCAAATAAATAAAAACCCAAAAAGAAAAATCAAACGCAAATAAGAAAACGAGTTGACTAGTTTGACAACTAAGCTGACTTATGTCTGATGTCCGAGCTAACTTATGTCTGCCTGATGTCCGAGCTAACTTATATCTGTCCGAGCTAACCGATGTCTGTCCGAGCTAACTTATGTCTATCCGAGCTAACTGATGTTTGTCCGAGCTAAGTTATGTCCAATGTCCGAAGTCCGAGGTCAGATGTTCGAGGCATGGGTGTCCAATATAAAATGTCCGATGTATGGGTGTCCGATGTAAAATGTCCAATGTATTAGCCTCCACCACTTGGATACTTAAAATAGGTCTTTTATCTTCAGGTATGGAGAAGCCCTTTTGAGAATGAATTAATTTCTAGATAAAAGCAGCAAGGTTGTCCTTAAACCTCTTAGCTTGAGCCCTAGTGATCGGTCCAGTCTTCATCCGTATCGGATCAGTACCCCAGTGAGTTATCGGTTGTGCGAGCTCAAGCAGATTCGCATCATTCCCCTCCTCTTGAAAAGGATTTGCCCTTAAATCAAAATCATCACCTACAGCAAAAGGAGACAAATCAGCAACATTGAATGTAGCACTAACATTATACTCACCTGGTAAATAAAGTTTGTAAGCATTGTCATTTATCCACTCCAAAACTTGAAAAGGTCCATCGCCTTTCGGCATCAATTTGATTTCCGCCTTTCGGGAAACCTCTCCTTCCTCAAGTGTAACCAAACCCAATCCCTAGGTTCAAAAAGAACCTATTTCGGCCTTGGTTAGCATTCCTTGCATATTGCTCGGTCCTCCTCTCAATATTTGCCTTAGTTTTTTCATGAATTTGCTTAACAAAATCAACTTTTTGTTTCCCATCTAGATTAGCACGTTCACTTAAAGGTAAAGGTATTAGATCTAATGGAGTCAAAGGATTAAAACCATAAACAATTTCACAAGGAGTAAATTTAGTTGCTGAATACAAAGACCTATTATAGGCAAATTCAACATGTGGCAAACAATCCTCCCAAGTTCTCAAATTTTGACTAATTAATGCTCTGAACAATGCAGATAAAGTTCTATTCACTACTTCGGTTTGTCCATCAGTTTGTGGATGACAAGTAGTTGAAAATAAAAGCTTAGTACCTAACTTAGCCCATAAAGTTTTCCAAAATAACTTAAGAACTTAGCATGCCTATCCAAAACAATAGTTCTTGGCATTCCATGCAATCTCACAATTTCCTTGAAAAATAAATTAGCAACATTGGATGCATCATCAGTTTTATTACATGCAATAAAATGTGCCATCTTAGAAAACCTATCTACTACAACAAATATTGAATCCTTACCCGTCCTTGACCTAGGCAATCCAAGAATAAAATCCATAGACAAATCTATGCAAGGATAGGTAGGAATCGGCAAAAGCTTGTACAATCCATGCTGCTTCAATGTTGGTTTTGTTTTTCGGCACTTCAAACATCTTTCACAAATTCTCTCAACATCTCTCCTCATGTTAGGCCAATAAAAATGTTCTTGCAGCAAGGATAAAGTTTTAAAAACACCAAAATAACCCATTAAACCACCCCCATGTCCTTCCCGAACCAATAATTCCCTAATGCTACAATTAAGCACACAAAGTTTGTTTTCCTTAAACAAATACCCCTCAAATATGTAAAATTTATTAAATCCATGTTTCAAACAGGTTCTAAAAATTTCTCCAAAGTCACTATCATGCTCACAAAGTTCTTTCAATTTTTCAAATCCAAGCAATCTAGCATCTAAGGTAAAAAAGAGTACATACCTTCACGATAATGCATCGGCAACCACATTTTCCTTACCTTTTTTGCAGCGGATCACATATGGAAAGGTTTCAATAAATTCAATCCACTTGGCATGCCTTCGCTTGAGCTTTCCTTGACCCTTAATATGCTTCAAAGACTCATGATCCGTATGAATCACAAACTCCTTTGGCATGAGATAATGCTGCCACGTCTCCAAAGCCCTCACCAAAACATACATCTCCTTGTCATATGTCGGGTGGTTTAGTGCAGCTTCATTTAATTTTTCACTAAAGTAGGCTATGGGTCTTCCTTCTTGCATTAAGACAGCTCCAATACCTACACCCGGAGCATCACTTTCAATTTCAAAAGTCTTAGAAAAATTTGGCAAAACTAATAAAGGTGCACTACACAATTTTTCTTTCAACAAATTAAAAGATTTTTCTTGTACCTCCCCCCATTTAAAGCCAACATTCTTCTTGACAACTTCATTCAAAGGTGCGGCTATGGTGCTAAAATCCTTGACAAATCTTCTATAAAAACTTGCCAAGCCATGGAAACTCCTCACTTGGGTGATTGTTGTAGGAACCAGCCACCCTTTGATTGCTTGCACTTTAGCTTGATCCACTTTGATTCCTGTAGCACTTACTACAAATCCTAAAAAAACAAGCTCATCTTTGCAAAAATCACATTTGTTCATGTTAGCAAACAATCTTTCCTTTCTAAAAACTTGCAAAACTTGCCTAAGTTTATCCACATGCTCATCCAAGTTTCGGCTATACACTAAAAATCATCAAAATAAACAACCACAAATTTACCAATAAATGGACGCATTACATGATTCATAAGCCTCATGAAAGTACTAGGTGCATTAGATAATCCAAAAGGCATAACTAACCATTCATACAGCCCATATTTAGTTTTAAATGCAGTTTTCCATTCGTCACCTTCTTTCAATCTAATTTGATAATAACCACTCCTAAGATCAATTTTAGTAAACATGCAAGCACCGTGCAATTCATCAAGCATATCATCTAATCTAGGAATGGGATGTCTATATTTAATGGTGCTGTTATTTATAGCCCTACAATCAACACACATTCTCCAAGAACCATCCTTTTTTAGGTACATTACATTCTCCAAGAACCATCCGTTTTAGGTACATTACATTCTCCAAGAACCATCCTTTTTAGGTACCACCAAAACAGGAACAACACATGGATTTAACTCTCACAAATGTATCCTTTATTAAGAAAGTCACTTACCTGTTTTTGCAGCTCCTTTGTTTTTTCGGGATTGCTTCTATATGCTAGTCTATTTGGTATGGCAGCCCCTAAGACAAAGTCAATTTGATGTTCTATCCCTCGAATAGGTGGTAGTCCACTTGGAATCTCATTCGGGAAAACATCTCCAAATTCCTTCAAAAGAGAAATCATTGAACTTGGCAATTCAAGTTTTTCAAAGTTAGTTTGATCATTAAAATAGTTTTCTTTATAGATCATGACCAGCAAGGGTTTCATACATTCAATAGCCTTATTAATATCCCCAAAACTCAAATAAAAATTCTGGTTTTTCCTCTCTTTTCTTTCTTTTCTTTTTCTTCCCTCGGTTTGGCTCTCATTTGCGGAAATTTTCAGATTTTTGGTGCTCTCGGTTTGCTCTCTTTTCTCACCCCCCCTCTCGGCTTTCTCTTGGTTTTTCCACTCAATTTAGGTTTTAGAAAGCTTACCTTGATCAGCAACGTCAATCTCACCTTCTTGAAAGGATGGTGAAGCCGTTGGTGCCATACTTGTTTTCTCTTTGACTTTTTCGGCCTCCCGCCTTTGTTGCATTTGTAGTTGATCTTTGTAGACCTCCTTGGGAGTCAATGGCTCCAGTTTGATTTTCTTCCCTTTAAACCTGAAAACAACACTATTTTCTCGACCAAAATGAGTAGCATCTTTGTCAAATTGCCATGGTCTACCTAGTAAAATATGTCCGGCATGCATTGGTACAATGTCACACAAGACAACATCCTCATACCTACCTATATTAAATTTAACTTTGGCTTGCTTATTTACCCTCATCTCACCACTATCATTTAACCATTGTAACCTATAGGGTTCTGGATGTTTAATTGTTTTCAAGCCTAATTTATCAACTACAAGATTACTTGGTACAACTCCCACTATCTATAATCATGCTACAAATTTTACCTTGTATTTCGCAGCGAGTGTGGAAGATGTTTTCTCTTTGTATCTGCTCTTCATCTTTGTAGACAGCAAGTAGTCTCCTTGAAACCAAGCTCAACTCGGCATTATATGTGTCTACTGGTTCGGCTTCATCATCATTGCATTCCTCCTCTTGCTCGGTTTCAGCTTTGCTTTCTTCACTTGTAGATTCCAGCTCACCATCACCCTTTAATACCATGATTCTTCTATTTGAGCATTGGCTGGCTATGTGTCCTTTTCCTTGGCACTTAAAACAAATTATTTCTTTGGATTTTTAATGTTTAGAATCAGATTTTATCTCACCTCTAAGTGCTTGGACAGATTCGATCTTGACCTCCCTTTTTGATCGGTTGGTACTTTCTTCTCCAGCTTTCGGTTTTGGTTTGATTTCATTAGCTGAATTGTTTCTCCAGCCACTTGAATTGAATCTCCCACTGCTAGAAACTCCTCCAAGTCGTGACCCTACACCCCTCCTCTTGAATTGGTGTTCGAGCTTAATGGCTACATGCAACATCTCCTCCAACTCCAAGTATTGTTGCAATTCAAGCTGGTTGGCAATGTCACGGTTCAAACCACCAAGAAATCTCGCCATTGTTGCCTCCCTATCCTCATTCATATTCAACCTCATCATGAGCATCTCCATCTCTTTGTAATAATCCTCCACGGTCCTACTTCCTTGAGACAAAGATTGAAGCCTTTGATGCAGCAACCTATGGTAATGTGATGGCACAAACCGCTTTCTCATGGCTCCTTTCATTTGTCGCCATATTGTGATCAAGTCATCACCAACTCTCCTCCGGGTGCCTTGCTCATTTGTCCACCATTGGAGTGCATAATGGCCAAACTCCATTGCTGCCAACTTCACCTTCTTACCCTCCGAATAATTATGGCAATCGAATATCATCTCCATCTTTTCTTCCCACTCCAAATATGCCTCGGGATCACTTTTTCCCATGAATGGTGGAATGTTGATCTTGATATTGCTAAGATTGTCATCTGTTTCTTCCCTTCTATACCTTCCACGGCCAACTCTCTCTTGGACAGCAAAGGTTTCGTCCATGCCTTCCTTAAAGTCTCCACCGAAATTCTCCTCCTCAAATTCCTCTCTTGGTCTCTCACGGCCTCCTTGTCCTCGACCTCGACCTTCATGGAATTCTTGCCTATTTCTTGTGTTTAGAATTCCTTGGGAAACTTCTAGCCTTCCCATCCTTTGATTCATGTGCTCAACTTGAGCACTCACCCACTGAAATTGATCCAAAATAGCTTTCAATTCCATTTGCTCACCACTCCCGATAGCTAGTGGATCACCATGAAATCCTAGGGACTCTTCTTCATTAATTCTTAGTGGTGTGTCTCCTCTTCTTATTCTAGAATCTGCCATGTTAGTAAAATACTGCAAAAATAAAATAAATCCTCACAATATTCACTCCCTCATGTGTTTCACTCAAACAAGGTCTCGACACTCGTGTTTGCACACTAGTTTCGGCTTTTACCCTCGTTTAAGCTTACACCCTCTTGCCTTTTTCACTCAAAGAATTAACTCAAAGTTCTAATCAAAACACTCATAAAATAGCAATTAGATTAGAAGTATGTTTTAATTAGACTTATCAATAAAACAGTAGCTAAAAGTAGGCAATACCGAGAGAATTCAACAAAACCTAGTTTTCGGCTTTTCTAGGTAAAATAAAGCAAATTAATGAGAAAAATTTTTAATTTGCAACAATTCAGCAGCTTCAATAATTTCCAACAAACAAACTTCAACACCAACAAACCAAAAATTTTTATTTTTTTATTTTTTTTATTTGGCTTTACCTCTTATTTTTTTCTTTTTTTCTTTTCACTCACAAAACATAAATAAACTGTAGTGGCAAAGATCAACACCAAAAATTGCAATTCCACACCAAAAATCCACCAAACCCATGGAGTCTTCATTATATACCAAGGTTTCTAATCACAGGTTGGTTAGGGGTCAAGGTGACCATTAGAACTTGAACATAATTAGATCCGGACTAATATAATATTGGTTTAGGAGCAGGTCGTCCTAGGTTCGTATCAATATCACCCTTCCTCATCTTTTCTTGAAAAGGTAATGTTTAGTACCTTGGAAACTCGAGACTCTATCACTCTACCTTACCATTTTAGCCTATTCAATATGTCTTTTCTTTGAGGCCATAGTTTCTCCTCCACTTGTGGTTCTCCCATGGATTGTATGAATGACATGCAGTGGTTGCTTTTCTTGTTGTTTGCCTCTTTCTTCATTCGGTCAACCTAACTTAAAATTTCATCTCTTTCATTTGTTATTCCTTTTATCAACTCTATACTGATTATTATCTGATCCTCTTTTTCCCAACATGAACTCCTTAAAGTATTCTTTCTTGATCAAATTTTTGATTTCCCATTTCAGTTGAGGGCAATGTTAAATTAGATTTTCATAGTCATTGTAAAATAGACAATACTTGGAAGTGTGATGTAGCCTAGGATTTATGTACATTCGCCTTGTCCATTTCATATAATCTTTATTCCTCATATACTTGACCATTCAAGCAGGTGATATGTTCATTGAGTAATCTTTGGGGTATTAGGAAATCATTAATAGAGAAAGCACCTAGTGTTCTAAGGATATAAACTTTGAAAAAGAAGAAGTAAAGGAGCCTAAGTAACTGATGGTGAATCGAAGAGAAAAAGATTTGCTAATTTGTGAGTATGCCACACATAAGAAAGTTATTTCTTAGAGACTTTTCTTGTATTTAGAGGCCACGAATTAAAGCTTAAAATTTTGAAATCAAAGCCACTATCATGACTATGTTAAATAGTACTCCTTTTAATGGTTTGGCTTTTGAAGACCCCAATTTACACATCTCTTAATTTGTAGAAATATGTGATATGTCTAAATACCATGGTGTTTCACAAGAAGCTTTAAAGTTAAGGTTTTTTCCTCGAACTATTAAAGACGAGGCACAAGCTTGGCTTTTATCTTTCCTGTAGGTACTATCACTACATGGGAAGCAATGGAAGAGAATTTTTTAAACAAATTCTTTCCACTAGCAAAAATCGCAAAGTCAAAGAGTGATATTAATAGTTTCCACTAGTTGGATCAATAATCATTGTATCAAGCTTAGAAGAGATTCAACGAGTTACTTAGAACATGCCCACATCATAGATTTATGGTTTGAGTTTTGGTACAAACCCTCTATAATGATATAGGAAGGAAGGAATAAGAAACATAAGATTTGATTGAGAAAATGGCAATAAACACAAATCAGTACCCGAATGAAAGGAGACATGTGGCTATGAAGGATGCTAAGTCAATTCAAGATATGGATGTTATGGGTTTGAGCACTTTAATTACAAGCCAAGTTTTTAAGACTTAGGACAATAATTCGACACAAAGGGGGTTGATTCTATTCAATCTACAATGTTAATTTATTTTGTGACTTATGTGGAGGTTATGATCATAATAGTGTGATTGTTAAAATTATAGTTCCTTTGCTACTTGATGGATGTAATTTTGTAAGGAACATCCAAAATAGACAGCAAAATAATCCATCTTCAAACATATACAATCTCATATGGAAGAGCCACCTTAATTTATCTTGGACTAATAACAACAACTTCCAAGGAAAAAATCAAAGGCAAGGATGCGGTGATCAAGGATTCCAAGGAGACATGCAACCAAATCAACAATTTCAAGCTCCAAAATACAATAAGCCAAATCCTCCTCCTAACTTTAATTTTGATTCTAATATCAATTCTAATGCCAATTTTTCTAATGCTAATTATTCTCTAATGCTAAATCATCTAAATTAGAGGAAGCTATGGCTAATATGATGAATAATAATAATATCTAAATTGAAGGAATCTATGGCTAATATAATAAATTCTCATCTTCATTTATGCAAGAAACAAGGCAAAAATTGAAAACCACAAATGCATCAATAAAGGAATAAGGCATCAAATTGGCTAATTAGCTTTCGAATTTCAAAGAACTTAAGGAACTTTTCCAAGTCAAACTGAGAAAAGTCCAAAGGAAAAAGCTATAGCAGTCACAATAAGTAATGAAGAAAAAGAGTTTTGACTAAAGAAAATTGAAAATGGGCCTAAGGAACATGAATAGGAAATCTCAAAGGAATAAGAATACCAAAAATCACAATTTTTGGATAAAAGAAACATAGTTGTAGTGCCTAATAAATAGAAGAAATCAAACAATGCAGCTTTTCTATATAGCAGTGTTGCAGATGGTTCATTGAATGGGAAAATGGTATCAAATTGTCATGAAATTTTGAGATTTGTTCTACCGTATGTACATGAAGCTTTAGTTAAAATGTTAAGCCAAGCTACCTACCTAATCCTTGAGATATAGCCCCAAACCTTAGAGCAAAGTTGGAAAACCAAAACTGGGCAACAAGCTTCTAGTTTGGGTTTTGGGCATTCTAAAGAAGAGTTGTATGATTCCATGAAGTCCCAAGGCATCAAAATATGATCTACTACAATATGGAAAGGCTAAGAGTCATCGATTCAACATAAACATGAGGAAACCTCAGCCCCTACATCAATGAGTATACAATCCAAAAGAAAGCAACCAATTTTGCGTTAGGAGACCAAAATACATATTTCTAAGGAATCCTTCGATCCAATTGTGTTCCAAGTTAAGAAGCATGTGCTTCCACATAAAAGAGACTCAAAAAAGATAGTAAAGTTGTGCTAGAGCAAGCTAAACCCGACCCTAAGTATACCAAGACTAAAGAAAATGCAAATCAAAATTTTTAGAAGAATAGGGTGAAGAGGTTTAAAAAGAGATGGGATAAAACATAGAAGATAGCTTTGTACAATGGTTAAGGTTCAACAATAAATGGCAAGTTGCCATCAAAGCTTAAGGATCTAGAGAGTTTTTTATTCCTTATTCTATTAAATGTATCAAATTTAATAATTGTTAGTGTGATTTAGGAACTAGAATGAATTTAATGCCTCATAATGTTTTCTAGAAATTAGGAATTGGAGATCTCAAGCCTACCAATATGACAATACAAATGGCGGATTATTCTATCAAAAGGCCACTTGGAATATTAGAAGATGTAGAAGTTAGAATTGATAATTGTTTATTTTCAATTGATTTTATGGTTGTTAAGGTGGATGAAGGTAAGGATACAACTTTGATTTTTGGAAGACCTTTTCTTGCTACAAGCCAAGCCAAAATTAATATTTCGAAAGGAAAGATTAAATTGAGAGTTGGTAAAGAGAAAGTGATTTTTCACATAGCCAAATCTACTTCATCTTCCAAGGTAGAAAAGGTCCACAATATTAAAGCTAATGATTAAGTATTGGTAGATAAAGTGAATTCAAATGAGAGGTAGCAAGTAAAAACCTTCTTCAAGAGTTGATTTAGAGGTGGAAGCAACCATTTAATTGATCTCGAATAAAGTTGACAAAAAGGAATTAGGTTAATGATTTAAAACAAGCACTCTTAGGAGGCAACCCAAGTTTCTTTCCTTATGTCTTTATTCTTAATTGATTTTTGGTTATTAGTTTTGTTTAATTTGTTTGTTATGTGTTTTAGGTATTGGAAAGAACAATTGCATTGTTCATTAAGAAAGAGATAGAATTGGATGTGGTAGAAAATTGAACTTAGAGATTGATATATAGGTGTAATCTTCATTAAATGCATCGCTAGCATTAGGCATGGATGCATGAATAGTGATTATGTAGCATATGGAATGGACTCATTTTATGGTGCAAATTGTTGGATTAAAAGCTTGTTTATGGAGTTTGCTACCTCTTAGATCCAATCAATCAAAAGTGGAGAATTTCTTTACTTTTCATCTATTTTATTCTTATATTTTCCGATTCTTCTTTCTTTTATTTTCACAAAGGTTGAATTGGAGAAACTTGAAGTTTGGGATGGAGAAAAAAGAACAGCAAATGATCTTTGAATATCAAGGTTTTTAAAGGGAATCATGCATCAAAGAGGAGTATTTTAAACCTTTCTCTTTTGTTTTTACTTGTTTGAATGCTTTTCACAACGAGGACATTGTTCATATTAAGTTGAGGGGTGAAAAGTATGCCTTGCATCCGTTAAATCTCATTTTTAGGAGTTTTATATGTTTTCATGCATATTAGTTTATTTTGGTTTAGGTGTTTTAAATTTATGCTTTTGTTTTAAGCTTCAAAAATTATCTTAGTCATTTTTTTGAAGTAGAAAAAAGGAAAATTTAAAAAAGAATTTAAGAAAAAAAAATTGTGTTTTTCTTCACTTTAATGTGCCAATCATAAGAATATAGTTTATAGTTAATTAATTTTTAGATAGTGGATTTTTTTTTTTTTGTGTATTTAAATACTTAATGTTTAGTTATCATGTTGATACTTTCAAATTTATTTTGAGCACATAATCAATTATGCATGATTTAGAAGGTAGTTTGAAAAAGATTTGCATGTAATGGGAGTATATTAAATCTATTGAACTCCAGATTTTGCTTGATTACTACTTGAAACAAAATCCTATATAATTTCATTACTAAGAATATAATTTAGGCCTTCCTTGTTTGAGTTTGAGTCTTTCTGGCCTATCTTTATATTTTTTTTCTGCTAATTCTTATTTTGAGTTTCTTAGGATGCATAAAAGATGCACATTTAGAGCCTTTGTTTCATTGAACCTTATTTACTTTCCTTTATATGAGCCTAAATGTTTATTTTCCCTACCCTTTACATATTATAAAGATAGCTTAAATTTGAATTGATATGAATATATGTTTATTAATATGTGTTAGGAGGAATAAGGTGATAAATTACGTTGGGGGTATGGTTTATATATGGTTTTGGATTTTGATGCGAATTCTTTGATATGTTTGAAGGTTTGAATTCTTTTATGTATTTGGAAATTCAAAGTTAATGGTACCAGTGATCATCATCATTGAAAAAAAAAAGAATAAATAAATAAAACAAAGAAAAAAATGAAAAAAAAAGTGAAACATGTGAAAAAAAAAAGAGAAAAAAAAGGAAAAAAAAGCAATGAAAAAGAAAAAAAAAAGATAAATGTGAAAAGTGATGATAATGATGATGATTCGAATGAAAAACTTTTGGTTTTATATGTTTACTTTCTAAAAAAAAAAAGTTTTCTTGGAAAAAGAGATTAAAGTGTGGTAGAAAGATGTGTACAAAATACGTGATGTGAAGTTGAATGATGGAAATAAGAGATTTTTGAAGAAAGAACACAATGCTTTATTAACCTTATTATTCCTTGATTTTTATTTAAGTTTTGCATGAAACCCTAGTTATGGATACTTGATTATTATGTTTGGATTTATTTAGTTAGCAATATAAATTTTTGTTTATGAGTTGTTGTATTCTTAATGCTTTTATGGGGTTAAAAACAATGAATGATTTAGTTTTGTTTGCACCTCGAAAGGGGGAACATATTTAGATCTCAATAATTTACATGTATGCCTTTTAATCCAAATATACGAGGTTGGATTAACAAATTCTATGTTAATTCATATGTTGCATGTTTGATTGGAAAATATTCTTGTTGCTTGTGATTAATATATAATTAATTTTACTTAATGATATTTACATGAATCTAGGTTTCTATCCAAAAAGATTTTATCTAAGTTTATGTTGATGATTTCAAAAGAGCATGAAATGGGTTTCGATATTAGAGGATCCAGTTTGGTAAACAAATATAGCAAATAAAATAGGTTTATTGGGTTATTAGGTTGAAGTAACTAGCATGGATTCTATGTTCTAGGCTTCATAATCATTGAATTTTCCTCATTTCACAATTTTGTTGGATTTTGACCTACTTAGTTAATTTAATTTTAATTTGTTTTTTTTAATTTTCTTGCTTCCAAAATTGTAAATCAATATTATTACTAAGTTTGATAAAGAATTAATATTGAATCAATCCTTAGGTATTAACAACTATATTTTCCCACTACTATTATTGCAAAAAAGAATCATGCACTTGTGAGGATTTTTACACACAACAGTGTTTCGATAAATAAGCTTCTTCATTTTTAGAAGCTTATTTGGAATCGTTGGGTTTTGATGTTGGATTTCTTAGGCCCGGACAATACTTAGCGGCTTCCAAGGGGGTTTAGAAGTCGGTTTCCGTTGCTCACTTCTTTTATTGAGTCGACTGCTATTTCTTTAACCAAGCCAATTACTTTGGTATGGATGTCATCTCCTTCAAGTGTTGTTACTTGTCATGATTATTATAGGAACATTACTGGTTCAAGACAAGGTGTGAAGTCCAACATCGGTTAGAAAGGGGAACGAAGCATTCCATATAAGTGAATGTGGATACATTTCCCTTGCGAGGCCTTTTAAAACCTTGAGCGCTGGGTTGTAAGAGGATTTTCCAGACCCAAAGAGAACGATATCACATGCGGGTGGTCTGGACTGTCACACAAGGCCCTAGTTAAGCGCATCATTTGCTGGCTAAATTTATTCCTCCACCCCAGTCTATCCTAGGCTGGCAGCTTCTGTACAACATAGTTCCTATGGATGATATATTTTCTTATGAGTTAAAAATTTCCTTCTTGTGCAAAAATGTGTTTTAGGAGTGGTGATACTTTCAATCATCACATTTTACAATCCATATGTTTGCTATTTTGGAAAATCAAGTAACTTTCAGGTTTCCTCTAAATACTTTATTGATTATAACATTTATTTACATTTACTATGTCTACTCGAATGAGTTCGTAGCTTTTTAACCAATGGAAGGTTGTGATTTTTTGTTGGCTTTTCAGCAATCTGGTATGCACATAGCCAAAGCCGGTTCTATATGGTGTTTCAATGCCTATTGTCAAGTCTTTAGTTTTTGACCGGAAATCAATAAAGAAAACTAACTTGTTGCTTGGTACGATAAAAAATTAAATTTTCGAATCATCTTGTTCATCGAGCCTTGGGAGTGACGAGTTATGCAACCAAGTCTTGCAGAGTTCGTGTAGTTCAATGGTTAGCACTTAGGCTTTAGTTAGTTTAATTAAATCTTGTCAGTGCTTCAAATGGTTGTCGAGGTTTCCAAAAGCTTTGTTAAGGATTGTTTTACTGCTCTCACTTTGGCCTTTGAAATAGAGATTCGGGCAATTATTCATGCCTTGGATTTTGTAAAGCAATTTTCTTAGGATTAATTTGGAGGTAGTACAACTCTTCATGTGTGGTTAATTTGATGAAGGCGAGATCTTTGAATGTTCCTTGGTGCCTAAAAGCTTGGTCGAATTGCTTCCAATCCTTGTCTACTATAACCTTTTGTAATGGCGAAGCTGATGCTCCCTCTAAAGCTACAATTTCTGCTTTTAATGTCATGTGGTCTTTTCAGTTTTCAGATTATTGTATTAGACATCAGTTTGATGTTATAAGTGATAAGACATTTTCGCTTTTGCTGGCACTGACGGCTCCATCTTTCTGAATTTCGTACTATATATATTACATCACAACGATATTTTTTTTTTTTTTTTACTCATTACATGCTCTAGACGTCCTTTATTTTTTGATAGACTCGAATCCAGCATAGAAAATATAAGTAGAATTACTCTTAGTAACTGACTGATTACATGCTCCAGACGTCCTTTATTTTTCGATAAATTCAAATTCAACATAGAAAATATAAGTAGAATTACTCTTAGTAACTGAACTACCACATTTATCTACATTACAACCATATTATAGGGTAGATCTTTTTCAATTTTGCATGTAATTTGATTTTTTTTTTCCCCCCCTTCTTCCTTTGAGGTTTCTTGTTTGGGTTTTAACGGGGTGGTGGAAGGGTGGTCGTTGCTGTGGTTTCATAGCGGCTTCTATGTTCCTCTTGTTACCATGTTTATTAATTATTTATATATTTGTCTTGGTTTGGGTTTTGGTGTGCTGAGGAATGCCAATCTAGCTAAAATGTGTTTGACCCTTTACTTTTCCAAGTCATCGTTTCTGATAATAATTCGCATAATAATCCACATTAAAAAAAATATCATTTATTTGCCTCTGTATTTAAACGGTTAGGCAATGCATAAACACAGTATCTGCTAAATTAAAGGTTTATTGAATATATATTTTTACATCAAGTAAATGATAAACAATAAATTACTTTTAATTTTAATGCATCAAAGTAAAAAAAGAGTTTTTTTTTTAAAAAAAAATCAATTTAGTCGAATAATACCATTTTTTTTTTTTTTTCCTAACTATGGCTTACTCTAAGGGTGCTAAGAGATGATTATGTATATTTCGAAGAATTAGTTTTTTTATCAAACTTCATTGAAGAGGATGAAATTTTTCGAACTTTTTATTATACTTGTACGAAAACAATAGTTGTATCACTTTTGGTGGAAACACAATATCTGTTTTGGTCATTAATTTTTATTTTTTTAAAACTACTTAATTTTTTTTTATTTTTTTATTTTTGTTTTTTTGAAAAAAAAGGCAAAAAAGGTAAGTCCCAATTAGTAAAGAATTTAAAGTAACCAAATTGGTCATACAATAAAAAAATAAATAATATTTAATCCTAAAAATTAAAATTGGTAAAATGCTAGTAAAATATTGAAAGGCAGTAGAAGCTTCAAGATTGGTTTTCCACTTCTCTACCTAACGAAGAATATACTAAAAAAATTACTGGCGAAATAATGAATCTTATGCATTGCCTCTGTCTATATCCTTCTAATTCACTCAAATAAACTAGCAGCAACTGAAGGTGAAGCATAACAAGAGGATCTACTTATCTGTAGCTTGAAACATTGCAGGCATCAACCGAAAACCACGTATTAGTATATCATTAGGTAGAGGTTGAATTGGAAGAATTTAGGATTTTATAATAAGTCTCTCCATGTTGAACTTTCAGCTTCATAGAGCCAGTCTTTTCTACTTAAATCCAGCATCCTCACTCCAAAAATCACTATTCAAAGACAAAACAAGGTAATTTTATTTTGTTCTCACTGAAATGAAAAATTAAGTTATAATGGAAGTTATGTACGATTAAGAAAAAGCGTGTTCTCATCTATTGATCCCCGTCCTGCTCAGGTCCAGACTGACTACTTTTTGAATTTTTTTGGAACTTAAATCCATCTATTTAGATATACATTATATGTAAAATGGTCATATGCCGAAAGGATAATTTACGCAAAAGTTACTTTGATTGTTTATAAAAACAGTTAAACTAATCGGAAGAATAAATTTATTGTCATCATTATTTGGAAGGTTATAACTTTAGGCTACTTAGTTCAAGGTTTTATTTACATCCATTTAATTTCATATATTAATCTTAGTTCCGGGAGTTATTTTATATGTTATCTTCTTTGAATTTTGGATCTTTAAAATTAAATTCTTAAGCCTCAAATTCTTTCTTTTTAACTAAATTGAAACCATTGACTATGTGACTTGAGTTATTTTATCCTTCCATTTGTAAATCTTAACTCTTAATAAAATCTTCATGCTAAAAGGAAGAGAAATTGCATATGAAGCAAAATTGAAGAGGAATTTATACGAAAAAAGAAAATAAATATTAACCCCGCAAAAATTTCAAACCACAAAATGACTGAAATTTTACCACAACGATATTAATTGCATTTGCTACTGTTTTATGGAATTTGATTAAACATCGAGATACAAAAATCCAGCAAAATTACTCGCAATAAATTAAAGCATAACAAATTGTGCTACACTATAACTAGAAAAGCTGTTTGATACGTTTTACTAATTTCTTAAATCAGAAGTGAAAAAAAAAAAAAAAAAAAAAAAAAGCAAACTTGAACGATAACACATTCTCCATACAGATCAAAAGAAACAAAATTAAAGATTAATCAAAAAGACCGTTTGTTTGGCTCATTAGGCACAAGAATGTCACCTAAGAAAAAGGAAACAAAACATAGCAACAACAAAAATCAATTATGCAGTATACTTCGAGCTCATAAAACAAAACATCTACTTGGCTATTATATTCCTCCAGTACCAAGAAAAATACGCTAGTAGCGTATAAATAACAGTTCCATCTCAGGGGCTGTGAATCCTTGTGCCATTGTCTACCTTCGCAAAAATGTCTTTCTTCTCAACAAATTATGCAAACCAGTTTTAATCTGCATTCACCAACCAATGAAAATGGTTCTACCAGTTAAAAACAGTAAATGAGAGATGGCGAGGCATGATCTACCATAAAACAACATTAAGAGCAATTAATATATTTATTAGCGGCAACCTTACTGAACAAAATCTGAGCAAGAATTAAGTACTAGAATCAATTGAAAAACTTGTACAATTTACAAACATCAATGGAAGCTAACCACATATAACAACAACAACAGCAACAACAATAATAATAATTATATTATTGTTATTATTATGTTTCCATATTTCTGAAAAGAACTTCAACTCTTCCTAAGTTCACGCACAGATAAGTCATTATGAACCACCCATGTAAAATGGGTCTTCAAAATAGATTATATATCTTTCTTCATCATGAACACCCACTTAAAGTGATCTCAAAATTGATTCAGTCTCTTTCTCAATTAAATGTGGCATAGAACAACTTCTTGGCACACTTTCTCTCTCTCCTGTCTACCTCTTTCTAGTAGAATGAAGAGTAACCAGCTGTTATATGTCTAGGTCATGAGTTTTCATGCTACTTGAATCAACTCGCAAAACTCAGCATCAACAGCAATTAAGTTTATAACTTCAAACTCAATAGCAAGCAATGCATGGCATGGATTATCAGGGAAAGGAAAGGAAAGAAAAAGGTGGAGAGAAAAGGAGTAGAAAAGGAGAGCAAATGAGTGTTAGGTTGGGAATAAAATATTAGGGGAAAGAAGAACTAGAGGATTTTGGCCCATCCTAAGTTGGACACATCGTGTAGTAGAAAGAGTGGCATCAATGCAATAGATTGTTTACTTATCTCTCTATCGTCCTCCTCAGATAATGTTAGGTAAGAAATGCTTAGCACACTTTAACCCTATAGGAAGTTAGACTTATCTTTAGCAAGTAGGACTAGTCTGATTCAATACTAAAGACTCGTGCCATTGCAAATTATCATATACATTACTTCTCACTCCCAATTTATCATTTTCCATATGATTTTCTCACCTAATCACAAACCATCAGAAAGTAAACCTTCAGCAAGAAGTTAGTAAAATCTTCGGCAATTTGGAATGAAGTGACAGTTTACACATAGATCCCTTTTCTCACCAATGTACATTACCAGCTTATCCATGGATAAAGGCTGATTATAGCCAATATTTCAACCAATGCAGGACTAATCCAATGCACCCGTCATGTACCAAAATGACCATAAGCAACTAATAGCATCGAGCAAGATGTTCATCCAAAAACCAACTAATAGCATCGAGCAAGATGTTCATCCAAAAACCATAGTGTTTATGCAAGGAGAGAAACATTTATAAACCATATGAAGCATGAAATGTCGACTTGATTTCATTAATTGACAAATTGTTTAAGCAAATGGCAAGACCTCATTAATATAACTATATAAACATAGATAAGTTGCGACCACCGTGACCAGGCCAGATGCCGTGGTAGCAAGAGGAAATATTGACACAGGAAACCGTAATCAAAAGGGAAGCATGAGATTGTTTCCATAGCCATTTTATAGTTACTTTCTCATACGAAAATTTGTACATGCTAATGGCGAACAACAGAAAGAAAAATCAATTTTGACTTAGAAGATGAATCTAGACAATAACATCCATAGCCATTTTACAGTTAGTTTCTTGGTTTCCTGTTCTAATTTGGATAAATTATTCTTCCATTCAGCATACGAAAATTTACGCATGTTAATGGTGAAACAACCAAAAGAAGAACCGTCTTCTACCGATGATACTGCTTTAAGATTTTGAGTTCAATAACATATAACAAACGATATTTAAGAAACGAAAAGTAGAAACTTCTAGTAGACAGATTACCACATTAAGCCTGAGCATCAATTTGCTTATCTTCGGTTTCCTTTTCAGCAGGATTTGCCTCGGCAACATCAGCATTCTCTGTGGGTGGTTGAACTTGTTCCTCCTCTGGTAGAGGCTCTTCCACATAGTCATTCTCAAATGCATCTGCAGGCACTTCATAGATTCTAACTTGTGGCTTAGACGGATCCTTCACAAGCACATACTTGCCCTCATTCAATTTCATGCACAAGTCCACAATAGACTTCACAATCCCCCACATGTTCGACGTGTTAAGGTTAATTTGCCCAGCAAACTCCCTAGGTTTATATCCAACCACAGCCAAAATCACATGGTTAAAATGATCGCGAGGATGAACCCGCGAAACATATCCCAACTTCATTAAATCAGCGCTGGCCAAAAGTGCTTGCGCTGTCCACTTAGCTAACTTATTGGCATTGTTCTTAAGCTCAGTAGCCAAAACAGCACCCCTCTGCGTCTCCAACTTCTGCCTCCAGTCAACACCAGAATACTTGGGATCAAACTCATTAAGCGCATTCAATGTCAAGAACGATCTCTGCTTATTGACCTCCACGACACTCTGAACCTCGCACCGCGCAACAAGATACATATCATCATCAAGCTTCCACCGCCTGTACCGATAAGCTACCGAAGCAACCTCCTCGCCCTCGTTTGCAAATGGATTTGGCTCATCGAAGGTCACCTTATTTCCATCCCTAATCAAAACTTGCTGCGAGAAATTTTGATTGATGTAAGCAGCCTCAACGCTCAACGAATATGCAGAATTTATATCATCCTTGGCCTCAGGCAAAGGCTCCTGCGAGGTCTCGTGGACAGAAAGCAAATCGAGCTGCGACCCATCTCTTTTATCGAAGAAGAGCTTATTCCCAACGCGCTGAATCACAATATCCCAAGAATAAACCGATCTGGGAGCGCACATGAGGGTGGAGAGGATGGTATCTGTGGCAAAAACCGTAGCTTTATCCTCGTTTGCAAGGCGGCGAATGACTGGGTCGTCAGTGGTGGTAACCTTGAAGAAGTTGCGATTCTTGAATCGCTCGAGGCGGCGCTCGTTCTTGGGAGTGATTCGATCATACGAGCGGTCATAGAATTCGAGACCTCCGCAGAGTAAGAGATCCTCTGGCTCCGGCACCGAGAAAGAGAGCTTAGAGAAGGTGGAGAAGGGAATCTGATCGAGCATATTCCATTCCGGCTGGATATCCACCGACGACTTGAACACTGCTGCCTCGCGACGAGGCATGTTGACATTCGAGCGGTTGAGATTGTAGAGGCGGTCTCGCCGTGCCCGTTCCTTCTCCGCCTCGCGCTTCCGGGCCTCCACCTCCTCGTCACGACGCTGTGGGAGCTGCCGCTGCTGGTGAGACCGCCATTTCGGCCCGAACTTCGGACGCGGTGGGGGTTTTCCGTCCACTAGCCGGAACGATGAGTCGTCATCCGCCGACGCGGGGAAAGACTCATCGTTGGTGAAGTCGAAGACGGAGTCTGACGGGTTCTTGGAGCGGGTCGGGTTGTTGAAGGTGCGGGTCCAATCGGCG
Organism: Ziziphus jujuba; assembly: GCF_031755915.1. Taxonomy (NCBI): domain Eukaryota; kingdom Viridiplantae; phylum Streptophyta; class Magnoliopsida; order Rosales; family Rhamnaceae; genus Ziziphus; species Ziziphus jujuba. Next base: position 22,109,931 of record NC_083379.1, read on the forward strand.
ATCCGGCCAAGCTTGTCGGAGCGCGAGAAAGGGGCGAAGGGGACGTTAAGAGGGAGATTTGAAGTGGTAGCTGCGGTGGTGGTCGTAGTGGTTGCCTCAGGTGGGCCCCAGCCATCGGGGTTGAACGGTACTGCTCCGACCTCGAAGCCCCCAACCATATTTTTGGATAGCCGATCTGCCTTCTTCAGATGGAAACAACTGAGAGTGTGAAACCCTAATCGGGCTTGGGTTTGGGGATGGAATTCAAAACCCTAGCGCTGCAGGTGATTTATAGGAGTTATGAGATTACAGTTTTACCCCTGCACGTTAACCCCTACGATCGCATTTCCTATCATTTATATGCATATACATTATTTACGTTTAGCTTTATCTTTCTTTCATTAAATTATATTTATCTTTCTTTCATTAAATTATAAATTAAAAAAAAAATTCCATTCTTAGAGAAAGAAAACAAAAGAACAAAAAGTTTACTTCCCTTCTAATTTTGATTTAATTTTTAATTGAAAATTTTAATTTAATTTAGATTTTAGTTCGAGCCGATAGATAAAGGGTCCTTTAAGTAACGTTTCGAAAAACAATATTTATATTAAGTGAAGCTATTAGTACATAAAAATGATATAAATTTGAAATACGGGATAAATTGAATAGTATTATAAATGATAAAAAATAATTTTTTATAAATTAATTTTGTAAAATAAAAATGTTATATAGATATATATATTTAGAATTTAAAATTATATTTGATAATATATTTAAAAATAACAAATTGTAACACAAATCAAAGCCATTCAAGTTCTTCCTCAAAACTGAGATTCTGGTCAAAAGATTTTTATTTTTATATTTGATAAATGTAAATACGATGTCTATATATATATATATATATATATATGGTAAAGAAAATATTTTTTTTAAAAAATGGTAATTATTTTTTAAATTTATATATATTGTTAAATAAAAAGTTTAGAATTTTGGCGTTAAAATTTTGAATATTCAAAATATAAAAATAATCCCAAAAATATCAAAAATTATTAAATATCGATAAAAATTCATAAAAATAATAAAAATGGATAGAAATTTATTTTAAAAAATAAAATTTTTTTTAAAATTTTAAATTTATTTTATTTAATTAATTAATTATCAAATTAACTATAAAAATTATAAAAATATTAAATAAATATTATATTTCTATTAATGAATTTATGGCTATAAATATGCTATTATTAATAAAAATATATATTTAATAAAATTATTTATTAATTAATATATATATATATAAAACAATTACTATATACATTATATTTCATAAAGGTCATTTCAATATAATAAAAAACTTCTAGATTGTTAAAAATTGTTTATATCTTTATCATTTTTATTTTAAGATGTAAAATATAAGAAGTGATTATTGAAAGACATATTTTTTTGATAATTTTACATATAATTGTTAATATGTCAGCGATATGAATAACTAATAGTTAAGTTTTCAAATAATATATTTTTTGTATATATTTTTAATTTTTGTCTAAGTTCTAATTTTAATTTACTTTATATATTTATACAAATATTAAATTTATCATTGTAATATATGTATATATAATAATGGGTAGGTAAACTTGTAATTTGAAAAATTAATTTTTTCTAAGAATATGATAGGTAGACTTGTCTAGTACAATTTTGAATATTATTTGTTAGATGTGAATTTTTTATTTTTATTTAATTAATTATTGAAAGGCAATTAAAATGTATTAAAAAAAAAAAGCCTATCAATTATGTTAATTTGGAAAAAAGGTTTATTAAATGCCAATAATATTTATCAAAATTTTTGATAAAAATATTAACTAAAAAAATCATATATACTTTTAAAAATTCTATGCATGGAAATTATGGATTTTTTAACTAAACTGTTAAAGATTTGATATAAATATTATAACATAAATTTCCATGGAAATTATGAAGAAATAAAAAAAAAATTGATAGAAATTATGAAAATTATATCCGTTTTCATTTTGGAGCTAAATTTTCCTTTTATATGTTTAAAAAGATGAAAATTTTGCAAAAAGTTTGGAAAAAAATTTCAATATTTTTAAACTATGGTTCAATATGGTGCTTCTATGTGTGTTTATAGATATATATATATATATATATATATATAATAAATATTTTTGTATTTAAAATAGAAAATATTATCTATCTCTTTTTTATATTTGTTTTCAAAATTTTTCAAATTCATGCAAAACGTGGACATTATCTAAATTTAATCATATTTTAGAGAATGTTTGCAACTTTTTTAAATCCTAAATTTTAAATAAAGCTTCCAAATGCATTTTTGACATTTTTTCAATTTGTAAAATGAAAACTCATTTTGTAAAATGATACCCTAAAAGTTTTGGCTCTCAAAATTAGTAAATGCCAACAAATTATTCAAAACAAGATAAAAAAAAATCATTATAGCACCCTCTAATTTAGTATTTTTCAATACTACATTTTTATTATGCAAATTATCATGACTGCCCTTTACATTTTATCTTTGTTTCAATATAATATAATTTTTTAAAACTCTTACATATAAAATAAAAATTTAACCCATTTACCCTTCCTTTCACCTTTTTTTTTTTTTCACTTCTATATTTTTTTTTTCTAAGAACTTTGAAAAACAAACAAACAAACAAACACAAATACATAGACATACTTCTTCTAATGTTGCTAAATCTATTGGTGTTAAAATAACCCTTCCCCAATTTATCCAAACATAAAAATAAAAAATAGCAAGTTATATATAATAATAACGATTGTCTTAAATGCAAATTCAGAAGTTCAACTTAATACATTTGAAATTATTTCTTTTATTTTTTTTAATAAATATAATGGTAGTTTAATGTGTATACTAGAACCAAAAAAAAAAAACTTTAAAAAAGAAAAGTTCATCTAATCTCTTTTTGTTTGTTTTTTGTAAGTTCATTTCGAATGAGAAAGATTGATGATCTGGTTTTGATTCTTCAATGTAAAGCTCATCAAAGAAATCTTTATATATATATATATATATATATATTTTTTTTTTTTTTTTGATAAGGAAGATAGAATTTGAATTATTGGGTGCCAAAAGACCTTATTGCCCTTGTACTAAAATCATGTGCAAAGTCACATGCTTATTCTGTTAATGTTTTAACAAAAAATTCAAAAAAGACCAATGCTGTAAGTTTTACCATAATTCTAAGTGTAAATGGTAGGAAAAGTAATTTAGGATGCAAAGTGCAAATACCAATATAGTCTGGAATGCAACTTTACATATACTTTAAATTAAGAATCCTATTTCCAAATCATAAAACCCAACTTAGTTTTAACATGCAACATCTTAAATCAAAAGATCCAAGAGACTTACCAGAGAATCTCAACAAACCCTTAAAATGAAAAGCGAAACAAAGTCTTAAACTTTAAAAATCCTTTAAGCCCATATTTTCATGACAAAATCAAAACTCAAATTTTAAACTTCCATTGATGTACTCCAATTCCACAACCCAATCTCACATGCAATGGTACTAAGTTGAAAAAGAACTCAAGAGTGAATTAAAGGTACCAAAGTTAAGTAAAACGCATTGGAAAACAATAGCCCTGGTGGTGGTAATGACGGCAGGTTAAAGCAAAAGAAAGAAGAAGAAGAAATAGCTAAAACCAAGCTTAGCACTAAATCTTGATCACTTAAGAAACTAAAAGAAACAAATTGAAGAATAGATAATAAGGAAGTTAAAGGAAATCTCACTCTCTAACTCTAATTCTCTTGATTTAGCCAAAAAGGAAAGAGAAGGAGAAGAAAATGAGGATGGTGGGCTTGTTGGCTTCGATTTTGAAACAGTGAAGTAGAAGGAAAAAAAAAAATAGAATGGAATTTGGTTTTAATGGTGGTTTGAATAAGAAAAAGAGAATGAGGGCAAAATTGAAATTATAGAAGGTCCATAAATTTTGAATTTACACATGTAGCCTTACATGAAACTGGAAACGGATGCATACTGTAATGCCTTGCCATTCTACTAGTATCCCATCATTTTTTTGCTTCACTGATATTGTCTCTAATTTATCCACCGTAAATATTGCTCTTATTTAAGCATATTTAACCCTATAGTTTTTTTGAATCCTAAAGCTAACCATTATGAAAAAGGTTTTATTATTATAGAGAATAATTATATTTACATTTAAGCAATCACTGCTCCATACCCAAGCAATATGGGATTGGACACAAAGTAGTATTTACTAGTAAGATAGTCTACCAATGTCTCATATCCTCCCACACTTATCTTGATAGACTCACACAAATTCACCACTAGTGATCACAATCCACTATAGTATATTGTTCATTGATTTGGCTTCTTCTTGCATCGCATTGCTCAGATTTCATAGATTTTACAATATAACCCACTTGGGACCTAACATTCTCACTAGCACACCTTCATTCGAGTATAGACTCTAATACCATCTATAACGCCCCATCACTTCATTGGCATCACATCACTTTTTTACTCCACCGATATTATCCCTAATTTAGTCACTGCAGGCGGTGTAGATTTTTTTATTCAGACTTCTCAAAAATCTATACATCCTAAGATTGTTTCCACTACAGCATGCTTAACTCTAAGGTTCTTGTAACCTCTTTGAAAAAGGCTTTGGTTATTTTAGAGAGTGACAATTTTTACATTTAAACCATCAACATTCCATACCTAGGTGAGATGGAATTGGATACTAAGTAGTCTTTACTAGTATGGTAGCTTGTTGGTATCCTATACCTGTCCACACCTATTCTGATAGCCTCACACCGATTTGCCACTAGTTTTCATAATCTATCCTAATATATTGCTGACTAATCTTATCTCTCCTTCCGTTTATCCTTCAAAGCACACAAGTTTTACATTAATTGTTATGAAAAGCCACAATATGTGGTTTTTTCTAAATGTAGGAGTAAAAAATGGATTTTGGTTATTTTAAAGGCAAATTTGAATTTTTTGGGTCAAAAAATGGTAGGAACCAAGAATTAAGCTCAATTTGGATCAAGCATTAATAAGATTCTAGAAAGATTTTTTTCAAGATTCTAAGAAGATTTCTTGAAAATTCTAGAAAAATTTTGTTGAGAATTTAAAGTAGAAGTGAATGTCATATGAATCCTCTTGATCTCACCGTTCAAAATATCACATTATTTTTGGATTCTGAGGTGCGTACAAAAAGAAAGGAAAGTTCCACAAAACTTGAAGATTCTAATTCCATCTCACTATTAATCAAGTCAATAGCTATAATTAATCCATGTGATAGCACAGTATTTGTTTAAGTCATTAAGCATCTCTAAAATTCAAGAATCAAAATTAAAGGTTAAGATTTAAGGGTTAAAATTCAAGAGCAAAGATTTGAAGAGGATTTTTAATCACATGTGGAAATAAGACGAATGACTAAATTGTCTTTTTTGGAATATACATGCATAGCAAGGCAATGGAGAATTCGGCCTAGCTTATCAAATTGACCATCACATTCCTTTGGTCCCCACTTGTCACATGTTATGGTTCCCTACTTTTCTTTTTATGAATTTGACCCATAAATAAAATTCATAAATTAACTTAAACCAATACAATCATCAGGTTGTAAAGCATTTGTTAACTAGATAGCTAGGATTTAATATTTAACTAACAAGAAGCATATTTTGATATTTAATTAACGAGAAGCATATTTTGCAACTCTATTAGCTATATATTTGACTTTCTACTAAAGATAAATACTCTAGATCTTTTATTATCAAATAACAAACTCTTAACTTCTTCAACTAAAAAGCAATTAAAATCTAAATGATCACTTGAATAAGGCTCATTTATTACTTTCATAGCCTTAATCGAATCACTAACTATTTCAGCTACAACAAAACTAGCTTGCACACAATAAAGAATAGTCATAATCTCAATTATAAGTATTTCCTAATACGCAACATGTGGTTTTGCCACAAACCCTTTAAACTCGCTTGCTAAATTATGAACAACAATTCCAATTCAAATTAGATGCTCAATTATATCAAAAGTTGCATTAAAATTGACTTATAACAATCGTTTATTGGCAGCATCCATCTTTGCCTAGCATGCTTATTTTTACTGATCTCTTAATTTAAGCAAAATGCTTCCTTAAATTTCACATGCAATCATACTATACAATCAGCCAGACCAACACTAGTTTTAATTAGCCCATCATGCAGATAGCTTGGCTTCTATTTCAACATGCTTAAGAAACCTAAACATATTGCTCTTTTTAAATATTTGACAGATTCTCCATTACCCAACAACACAAAGAATCAAAAGAATCATAGACTTTTCCTTTCAAAACTGAATAAAAATCTAATTGTTTCCACACATTTTTTATTCAAGTATAGCACCATAAGGCATGTAAAAATGGCTTTTTTGGATGAAAACATGGAAAGAAACATCAAACACCCTAATATATCTTCAAACTGGCTCATGCATACAAGGAATAGCATTATTCCAAGCTCTCCAAATAAATATTTTAACCTTATTTGGCACCTCTAACTTCCATAGAGCATGTCATAATTTTACAACTTGACAGTTACTAGAACTACTCATAGAAGCGCCAAAATCTAAATTTCTAGCCTCCCTATATCTAGGCCTCATTGTACAAATGCCATTAGTAGTGTTCTTTCAAATAAATTTGTACGCACAATTCTCTTTCCCAAAAGAAAGATTTGCAATGATTTTAGCTTCAACAAGAGAGAAAACCAATCTAACCGAGTCATATTCTAACCACTAGACTTAGTTAATAAATCACTAACAAGAGCATCATCTCCTAAAAATTGTGAAGTAAAACATCTACCTGGCCCAAAACTTGCTAAGCAAGCATCTTTATAGACTCTAATTGTCTTTTCTTTACCTACGTAGTATATACCTCAAGTTCCAAAACCTTTTAGTCCCAACAAATGTTTTGTCATAAGTGAGATGGTTACCTACCAACACCTACCTTCTAACACCTGCCTCCTAAAAACAACACTGAGGAAAGTACTAACCTTTAAGACCTTAGCAAACAAAGAATCTGGATAGTTTACCTTTAGGACTTTAGTAAATAAGGAATCTAGATGACAAACTATTTTCCAACATTGTTTTGCCAATAAAGCCTTGTTAAACTCTTCCTCCACCCAAATTTTTAAGTTGACAAAGTTTTTTCTAGCTAACCAAAGTAATCGTCCACTTCTTCACCAAAAGAACCCCGCCAAAAATGAGTCATCAACCTGTTTAAGTTATCAATTAGTCTCTCGAGCAACTAAAAACATCTTATAGAATATGTTGGAGTAGACTAGCTTTAAAAAGTACCTCTTTACCAGCCTGAGAAAGTAATATTTCTTTCCAACTTTCTAACTTCCTCCATACACTCTCTTTCACACTTTAAAATATCTCACCTTTCTTTCTACCAATAAAAGAAGGCAATCCCAAATATTTTTGATGTCCAATTACCTATTGTACTTGAAAGCACTTATATACAAAATTACGCTATCCTATGGAGTGTTTAGATTAAAAGTGATGATTGCTTTTGTAAATCAATTTTTTATCTTGAAGCTTCCTCATATCTTTTTAATAAAGACAAAATTTCTACATAATCTTTATGAGATACTTGAATAAAAAGAATAGTGTCATGTACAAAAAATAAATGTGAAATAATAATGGATAAAGAAGTTATCCATAACCTAGTCAATAATCTTGCAAATATTGATTTTTTTCAAAATACTTAAATAGTTCGTCAGCATTAATCAAAAAGAAATATAGTGATAAAGGATCCCCTTGATGTAAAACCATGATTCTAATGAAATCATCCACATGTTGACTCATTGAGCAAATCTGAATATGTAACAAATGTCACACATCTCATAATTATATTAGTCCAATCATTAGAAAACTCTGAATCCTACATAATTCATCTGAAAAAAAAAAACTCAATCCACTCGATCATAAGCTTTACTCGTATCCAACTTGATTGCCATCATATCCTATGAACCTATTTTTTACTTTACAATCATATAAACCAAATAAATTCTATATAAACCCACCAACAAGGGATGGAAAAAATGCATTCCACATTGCATATGCCACATACTATATACCCCATGCATACAACAAAGACGGAGAGGATTTTATGTGACTTTCCTAGGGTTTGAAGAAGCAAGTGAGAGCAACCTTGGTGGACTAACACTAGCTTTACTTGGATAAGATCTCTTATGTTCTTTGGCTTTTGGAGACATATTCTTGATGATTTGAAGACATATAAAGATCGTTGAAGCTTCATACCTGTGGCCATCAATTTGGTTTGTCAATTTTTTTTTTTTTTTGGGTTCTTGAATCTATCCTATCTTTTAAATTATTGATGATGTTTACTTTAATAATTATAAACTAATTTGATAGTTAGGGCTCTATGGATTTGGCCCTAATGTAATGACCCGTCCCAAGTAGAAACCTTAAATTGAGTTTTTGAGCGATTTTACTAAATTTGACCTAGTGGAACCTATAAAGGGGGTAAAAAGTTGACTTTTTTAGATTTAGAATTTGTTTCTGACTTTGGTACCATTACATAGAGCTTATTGATACAAGTTCAACAACATGTAACACATCACAAATAGAGCTATAGTTTGAAAGTTATGCCTAAAACAATTTAGTGGCATTTTCATAAATGTAGAACTCGAGATATCTCGACGATAACCTGAGACATCTTGAGGATATCTCGGGACCTCTCTATGAAACTCAATCCAACTCAACCTAACTCGACCTATTTAGGGATTTTTCAACTAATCTCAAGATTTCTATGGGAGCCCTTTAAATTTAAGCAATTTGCCTAAAATTTGACCATTTTCATTTTTTTCTCTACCTTCTCTTTCTCTCTCTTAATTCACACTTTCTCTCTTTAACTTTCTATCTTTAAACCTTCAAATCTTTTGCTATAGACCTTTGTTTACTTCATCGTTGGTAGATTCACGGTGGAATGCATTTCTCTATCTCCAGAATCTGATAAGGTTTGACGGCAAAGAAATGTCTTTTCCGTTAGTTTTCAACCTCCTAAATCCGTTTTTGATTTCATTTAAGCCTAAAGTCTCTCCATTTTACCATATCTCAAGATTTAATTTTTGGATCAAACTTTCCTTGATTTTTCAGATGACCCATCGACATCTTTGATATCAATAGAAGGTAAATTTGTATTCTACATTTCTTGGGCTATCTTTTGATGTGTAATTTATGGATTTAGGTTGATTTTTTACGGAGACCCATTTATGGGTTAAGTGTTTTGGTTTTGAAATAATTAGTTGGCTATAAGGTGTTTTTAATGGTAATTAATAGTTCATATAAGTTCTTAGTAATGTATGAAAGAAAATCCATAACTCAATTTCAAGGAAATGTGGAGATATAGAAAATATCCAATTTGGATCTATCTGGAAAACAAGATTTATGTAAGACTTTAGAGGAATTGTTATGTGGATTTATAATTGACTGGTTGTGATAGCAATATTAGGGTCTTAGCACACACACAACATGTAGTGTGTTTTTTCTTGATTTAATGTAATATTTTGGTATTATTTTAAGCACTTGGAGTGGGACCAAAGGTGATCCAGTGGTTGCGAATTAAGTTTGAACTATCTTTATAAGTGAATATTTACTTTTAAAAATATTTTAAGTTATAATCATGTTTTTAATCATTATGTTTATGTTTTGGAAAGTTCGTCTATTTTGAAAAATAATTTTTCACAAAACCTATAATTATATTCATAAATATAATAATTTCCATATCACAATAGATAAAATAAATAATATCAAAAGTTTTCATAATTCCATAAGTAAATTATATTTTCATATAATATAATCCAAATAAAATCCATATATCTATAGTAGTTATCCAGTTAGAATATCTTGATTTTATAATAGATTGATGCATTGCAAAAAAGTCAGGCTAAAATGAAAGTGACCAATTTGCCCCGACTGATTTGAATTGTATTTTGATTTAATAAATCAGAATATCCTGATTGGATCATAATTGTATATATATATATATATATATAATATCTTATATATGTATATAATATCTTAGTATATCATACAATATCCATGTGTATCATAACTGATACCAAACCTATCATACGCCTATATCTAGTGTCCTAAAGTGTCATAAACTATTGGAGGAGAAGGAAATGTTAATACGACCCTTGGCATCCCAAAAGCATTGAAACTGAAACCCTATCCAACTTCAAAAATTATGTGATCAAGTAGAGGATAGTCAATATAGCGCGTGTAACAAAAATCTATCAAATCCATAAACTATGGTGCAGTATGGTACATAATAATCCACAAACTAGTATTCAATTCCTAATCCAACATATATATATATATATAATTTATCAATATTATCCATAATATCATAACAAAATATTTCCACAAGTACTAACACATATTTTTTATATAGTCATATATCAACGATATGTTTCTACTAAACTATTCCTTTATTATACTGGAAAATGATAATCAAATAACCCTTTCGTAGTATATTAAAAAGAAACACATGATTTAAATAATCCCAGAAATAATAATAAAGTACTATATAATCAAGCATATGATTTCCAAAATCATTTTCAAAAATAAAAGTTCACTCATATATTTTAGCTCAAACCGACCACTATAGGATTACCTTTAATATCGCTGTAGATTTATAAAATAGTACCATGATACTAAATTAGTCTCTAACAAGAAATGCAACTCCACAAATGCATTCTAAACTTCTTAATTTACTCTCATAAGCCTAAAAATCCTAATATCAAACATCAAACAGTTTAATTCCATCAAAATACCTAAAACCCATAAATCTTAAAATTGGGCTTTTTCATTATTTTCATAATTCCAATAAGTTAAATCTTTTAAATGTATCTAGAAAACACTTGGGACCCAAAATGGTCAAGCTAAGTCATCGAAAACCACTATGGTAACCTTTAAAATTTAACTAAAATATACAATCTATATATTGAAATGAGGTTTGAAAGATGTAGAGTAGGAAACTACCTTCAAACAAACTAATGGTGATCATAGGTTACCGGAAAATAAAAAAATAAAGTATTGTTGAAACTTTATTTTTTTGTTGAGAAAAATGAAGACACTTTTGAGCTTAAAGGATGCTAAAAATGCGCTCAAGAAGTCGAAAGCATATGGAAAGGAGACTTTTCCACCACTAAAAGTACTCAGATTTTGAAGATCAAAAAATATAATCCATCAATATTTCTACGAAATTCTTTCAAGATTTTAGTGACTGTCTTTATTTAAAAATGTTCTTCATCATGCAAGCTTTCCAACTCCATAAATGACAAAGCAAATAGAGGTCAATTGAGTAAGTTATGATGTTTTGAAATTGTGGGTTTAGAAAGAGAAAACTTTAGAGAGAGATAAGAATGGTGACTGCCATTTTTGGGTGGAGAAAGGAGGAAAATGACCCAATTTAACCTGATTTTCATTATCCATAATTATAAAAATACCACTGAGTTTTTTTATCATAACTTTTAAATCATAGCCCCAATTTCGACATTCCACATGTCCTCAAACTTGTATCAATGAACTTTATGTAATGATATAAGAGTCAAAGCCAAATTCCATCTTAAAAAAATAAAAATAAATGAACTTTATCCCACATAAAAGTCAAACATGGTCAAACTCAATCAACCCTGGTTAAACCACTCAAAAAAGTCAAATTTAGGCTGTTTTTCAAGATGGGTCATTACATAGTTGATGGGTTTTGTGAAAGGATTTTCCCAAATAGAGAAACTTTTTAAACAGAGAAAGTAAGGTTTTGAGAGAAATAGATCTTCAAGTGTATATATATATATATATAAATATATGTATATATATTTTTTCCAATATGCAGATATTCACTCACTCAGCTGTTCTCATGTTTTATATATTTTCAATTATTTCCCCATGCTACTACTGATAGGTACCATACCACTAATCTAAGCATCATCCTTACATCCATCTTTCACTGTCAGGTGTGTATATTCATATTTCTTTTGCTACTCTGATAGACTTGTATTTAAATATATATATTCTCCTTCCTTACATCAAATACTTGTATTCTTAAAACTACTTAGGTGAACTAATCCTAATATGTATAATTGCTTATGACATTTACTCTTATCCATAGGTACAATTAGGGTTATTTTCAAATTATAAAGAGGTTATGCCGGATTCTCAATATAAAATCTAATAAGGATTGTTCCTAGGAGAGACTCCTTTGAATGTGTAGAAATGGCCCCGAAGGCGATCCTATTACCTAGTTATAAAGATTTATTTTATCACGTAAGATTTATTATTTTAATGATGTTTTAAATATTTGTGTTCTTTAAATAATTTCAATTAACTATCTAGTTCTTAATGTTTCATGAATGACCTTTTTCATGCATGAATTAAGCAATATAATTACAGAAAAATCTAGGTTATATTGTAGTTTAATGGTTGATATACATCCTTGCACCCCATGTTATAAGTGTGCCATGATAACATGATTAGGTGCGTAATGGAAATGCATAATCTTTTATCTTAATTAGATGTCTCGTTATTAACATGTGAAAAGTACTAATCATCCAGTGTGTTTATATATATATTTAATTGTGAAAGCAATATTTAATGTTTTATGAATCAAGCATGGTTAAATCCTCAATTATTCAATTCCATTATTTTAGTATTATATTTAATAAATTGAATTAACTAGTAGTGAATTTCATAGTTCTTGTCTCATTATTATTTAATTAAATCTTAATTTAATTTACTTTCTTTGTTGCTTTGTCTTTAATTTATTTAGTTTAATAATTTGATTTAATTGCTCATTTTCATCGAAGTTGACTTGTTTAATTTAATATTATAATTTAATTAGAGTTAATAATCCATTAATCCCTTGGATTTGAAATCTAGTTTATTTAAAACCACTTTATAATTTGATTTGTACATTTGCAAGTAGTTTCGCAATACTTTTGCCAAAAATATTTAGGCTTCCGTTAGTTTTAGCGTGGAGAGTGAATGGAGTTGCAGCCCATGAATCAAAAAGGAAAAGGCATCTCTAACCCAAGAATTCACAGCGTGAGTCTGAGGGGGCATGCCAGGTCATTCATGGTGAAAAAGGTTTCCAATTTATTTATTTATTTTTTGTTGTGTGTGTTGGGGGTTGGGGGGGTTGTTGTAAAACTAAAGTGCTTGGTAACGGAAGGTTTTTAATGATACCTGTAAATATTCAAAAAAATTTTTTTTTTCTTTTTTTCTTTTTTTCTTTTTCCTTCCTGTAAAACTCATGTACTTAGTAACGGAAGGTTTTCAATGATACCTGTAAATATTCAAAGTTTTTCTTTTTTTTTTCTTGGAATGATTCTAATTTGTTAATTATACTTTCAAAAAAAGTTTAATCAGAATTATACTTCTACGATATCTTGATTTGTCAGTATATTCCAATGCAAAGAAAGTCTTTTCTCCAAATATATAAATAAAGAAAAATATATAGAAAGTCTGAAAGGGAGCCAAGTTGAATAAATTCCAAAATATTTGGGATCAAATATTTATCAAATAATTTTGGTAAGACTAGTATTATCAATTTTTTATTCTATTCGGAATAAAAATAATTTTCTGTCTGAATATTTTTATTCTTCTTTTGTTTTTATTTTTCATTTTTCTTAACAAAAAATGCCATTGTCTTGAAAAATATATAAAAATTTTAATTAATTAAATTGAGAATGAGATCAAAGTAAATAATTTATAGAGCTTGTTGCATTTTAATACTTTTTAGTTTAAACAAATTATATCTTTGATCCCTAAATTTATAATATTATGATTTAGATCTAGAAGTTTCAATTATTGCATTTTTGATCCATTAGGCTTTTCGCTAGCTATTAAAATTTAATGGTGAAAATACAAATATTTGATTGTACAAGGCCTAAATAAGGCTTAAATTTTGAAAAATTAAACCAAATTGCATTTTAGACTCCTTTGACAGTTTTTTTTTTTTTTTTTGGTCCAAAAACTCTATTTGATGCCAAAAAACTCTTTTATAAAAGTTATTTTTTATAAAGATAAATTATACAAAATTCTATGGGTAAAAATTTTATTTTCATTGGCTAAACCAAACGTACATTTAATATTGTTCACTTTGAAGTCATGTGAGAAGCCGTTAATCACCATTGCCCAAATATTTTGATTGAACCAAAATGCAACAAATTAAACTTACAAGTCAAAAATGCAATTTGTCTTAAAGTATAAGATAGAAACCCCTAATTTATATTTAGTTTTTAGAATAGTTATAAGTGCATCCACAACGTAAATTTTAATAAACTTATCTCTATTTTATTTTATTTTATTTTTTAAATGCGTAATCAAATAATTATTAGGCATTAATAGCTCGCATTATTTGTTGCTGCACGTTAAGATTTAAGTGATAAAAAGGATAATGCGATGTATATTCAATTTAGATTTAAAAAAAATCCAAGCGTATTCCATTTCCGTTCTTAGAAATAATATTATTTGTAAAGCACACTTCCTGTTGAAATCAGATACAACAGAGAAGCACAGGGCAATGAAACAAAAAATCGCAGGTGCTTTGATTTAACCTAGACTTGACAAGAAAAGTGAGTTCAAATTAGCGACAATACATGAAGCATCATTAACTTCGAGTTGAATAGAAAACGATCATGAATAAAAAATTGTCCAAACCTTTATGCCATATCCAAAAATGTTGCCCAACAACAGTCCTCACACCACTTGGTAATTCTCTGCAACCAATTGTGTTCTTTGAGAAAACTTGGGAGGAGCTCCACCTTTGAGTGGCAGGATGTTTATAGCCTGCACAGGGAGTTGACATCAATATAAGTTCATATTATGGACGACTTGCTATGAGCCAAAACCAACAATGTACCGGAAAGGAATATACGAGTACACGGGGCCACCTTTTATTTATAGCTTCCACAAACAAATCAACCAACAAAAATGTAAGATAAAACTTATGACAACAAAGTAGAGACAAAAGAATAAAATTATCCCAGGATATCATGTCAACATTTGACCATGGTTGGTAATGGCCCTGCTAAGATAAAAGGATTTTGGGATGTAAAACATTATAAACCAGCAATTTTTCAGCTAAACTTGAGACATGGCCAAGTTATAAGTTAACCAAGAATTCATGCATATACAAATAAGAAATCTAATTCCAAAGAAATCATTAGAAGTGGTACTGTTCCGTACAGCATTAAAATCTAGGCTATAATTTGATATTGCTAAGTAAATATATAGCTATTATATTCTAATAAAAAAAATCCTTATAGAAAAGAACACAGTATATTATTATTCACCAACAGGATAGAATGCAAAATCAAACAAGGCAAGGCAAACCTTCAGGCCACTGAATGTATTAGTAGCAGAGAACTGCACAGATATTGGGAAAAATACAGACGAATCTGCTGCAGGAACGACAAGCTCCACTGATCCACTGCCATGGGTTCAAATGCAAAACATAAAACCCCTCAGCACTAGATTAAATAAAATAAGATAAAGAAAAGCAAACTTAAAAGAAAAAAGAAAAATATTAAAAAGTCCAACAATCACAGACCTGCGGTTTGAGTCATCAATAAGAAGTATGGCCCACTCAAAGATGGAATTCCTTGAGTTATATCTGCAATTAGAAAAATGGATACTAAACGTACAGAAGAATATGATAGAAAGATACAAGAATAAGTGAAATTGCCACACAATGGCCTCATAAAATATTACACATAAAATTTTAAGAATATATGAACCTAATATATTCCTAGTTATTGAAAGAGGATCTAGCACCCAACTCATTATATAAATGAAGACTAAACTTAAAAGTGATAAATGTAAATTTTGAATACAAGTTCAATAACTAAATGTGAAATGTGGATCAGTTGTAGTTCAATATCAAGCTGCTTATATTTTTTTCCACCAAACTAAACTTACAGATAACATGTGATTCCCAAGATATTCCAAAGAACATTAATTTGGCATTCTATTCTCAAATTATATCATCTTCTCTTAAGTATTTTAACTAACCTATGATTTTGTAGCTAAATATAGGACAATCTAAAATCTACAATTTTGTAATTCAATACAATTGTTTTATCAATCAACTATCATGTATTGTCTGACAAAATTTCATAGAACACAATATTCTTAGTTTGGAAAATCCAAATCTATTGCTCACACCAAACATCTATACAGCTTCATATATTTAATCAAGAACAAAAAAAAGCTACTTGGCTAATTGTCATTTATTGCAAACAACATACCAGCTAGAAGCACGAAAATAACTAAATTTCTCACCTCCATTCACCATCAATCTGCCTTACATTTGGAGCTTCACGGAGTGCTGGAAGAGGTACTGAGACCACAACATTTCGCAGATCAAACATTGCTGAAGCTTCATATTCAATGCTGACATAAGTTTCACTCCCAGAAACAGAAGGCCAGCAGTTGACTGCAAGAAACATTCACATCGATGATCTAGGCATATAACATGACAACTCTACAAACCAAAATTTCGAGAAATTCAAACTCACTTGTCAATGGAACCATTGCCTCATTTGTACTTTGCATTCTCCATTTCAAAAGACCAACACCAGCTGCATCACCAGTTTGACCAGTGGGAAAAGGCCTACTAGGATCCTTTAGGCCTAGAATATTTTCATTGGAAAATAATTCTTTATTCATGTTAGGGTGTGTTTTGAATAGGATGCCAGGATTGCCACCAGTTTCGATCTGAAAATAAGGCACGACATACCACAATTGTAATGAGACAATTCACAAAGCAAAAATGTTGCAAGTTTAATTTATCAGTGGCATTTTTACATTTAGCCAAGTAAGTGAATTGAAAGCTGAGGGAACATCTCATAAAGGATACCCAAATTTAAAACTCCAACTTGGATTTTACATCATGGGAAAACACCATGCTGACAAACAATACCTGGACTTGGATATGTGCATCTTCTTGGTTAAGAATTTGTAGTGATAAGGTTCCTTGAACGTCAAAGTTACTAACTCCACCATCACGTTTAAGTGTTACGTTCAGTTTTTCCTCAACAATCAAAGTAACAGGATCGGTTAGAGGTGGGGCAGCTGATCTAGACTGGCGTGCTTTTGGCTGCACATCTTCAAGGATTACTTCCCCTTCCGCTTTCAGAGACTCCAAGAACTGGTTAGTCCTTTGTGATTTACCTAACTGCATGCCAAGACCCTTAGGAGGAGCAGTTGCAGCTGAAGGTGCACGACCTGAGGATATCGGTTTACATGGTTAAATAAAAGCAATTTTTTTAATTCAACAAATATTAATCTAATCAACTAGCAGATGCTGGATGAGGTTGTAAACATGCATGTAAGAAACAATATGATGAGAAAAATATTTAGCATGCTAATTACTCCTAAGCAGTTTTAAGAGCTTAATACATGTAGCAAACAATTTGATGAATAATAGCAATGAATTAAAAGAGAACATAAGTAAAGGTTATAAATGCATCATTTTCCACAAATCAATATCACCAATGACTCGTAACCATTGAACTTATGTCAAAGAAAGGCACAAACCTTTGGACTTGGTAGAAAATGAGTCAACATCAGTGCTTAATCCGAAACTGGAACCACTTCCAAAACCACTTCCAGTGCTAGATATGCTCATGTCATTAAAGCTGCTCTCAATTCTTCCAGAGCCCATTGATTGTAAAGACATAAATCCTCCCTTATCACCTCTATTCTTTTCAATCTGCAAAAAATCTGACAATAATTTAAAAGGTTTGGTTACAAGAGGAATTAAATGCGCAGGAGCAAAATGGATGCTTGAAAAATACCTTGCTTTTGTCTATCTCACTGGCTTTGCGTTTCATAACGTCCTTGGTTTCATTTATCTTGCTTTGCATTACCAACTTGTGCAGTTTCTCTTCATGACTCTCCATCTCACAGTACTGCTTAACCTGTGCAATGGTCACATTTTCTTTGTGCCCAAGAGAGATGACTTCATCAAAAGCAAAAATCAGCTCAAAAGCTGTCCCACAAATGCCCTCTTCATCAAGGGACATAGAATATTCAGGTACCTAAAAATTTTAAGGAAATAACCCTTTTCCACAATGCAGTCAACCAACAAAGCTTGAAACCTCCAAAAAAAAAAAAAAAAAAGAACATGGGGACAAGTAATATAGAGGCAAGAAAATGAGGTGGGTGTTGGAATGAGTTATAAAAACGAGCAGCAAAGCAATGTCAAAATTAGGTTCTGAATGTGGCAGGAGGCTCACTTAGAACCTAATATGGACTATCCCATTGAAAGATTATGTCTCTGACATCTTTTCCAGAATAAATACTTAAAAAACAGGAGAAACAAAACTTATCAGCAAAATAGAAGTACTTAATTACTTCTAAAAACTCACTTTTACGAAGAACTTGACTGGCCACTGTTAATTCAAGTGAAATCATAGGACAAGAAAAAAGCCGTGACTAAGATATCCAGGCCCAGAAACAAACCCCAAAAAAAAACAAGGCAAACAATTAATTTGCACTCTGCAGTGGGCCGAACTTCATGAGATACTTATGGACGAAGGCAAAAGAACATCAAAAACAGAGAGATTAAGAAAATAGTGATCCAGATCTATCCCTACAACGTGTATCACAAGTATAACAAGTGAAGTTGCTCCTAATTCAGCAATTATGCCAGTAGAAAATAATAATAGATCAACCAGAAAAAGGATACAAGCTTAGAGAGCATTCGTAGAGTCTCCAAATCTTCCAAAATGTTGCTTTGTTTGTTTGTTACAAGTAGCAAGTATAAAGCTTCAATAGGCTGGTAAACATAGCGAACATTTTCTGTCTCAACATATGTATGTTGTTTTCCAGTGCCTATCAACTTCGGGAAAGCAGCAAGAAGACCTTCAATTCGTATACGAGACATATCCATAAACTGCCTTGAAACAAGCACTGCCCCAACCAAAAAAAAAAAAAAAAAAAAAAAAAAAAAAAAAAATGAAAGGAAAAAAAACATCATTGAACATTTGAATCGTTCTTATAATGCATTAAAACTAGTTCAAAAAATAATAATAACAATAATTTGGTTACAACCAAATAGAAGTATGGAAATAGATAAAAAGTTATCACATAAAACATCTTCTACACGTAACTCTGCACCCTACTTCCATCAGATTTAAAATTTTAAACATGTCATCGAAAGCCTTGTAAGCAATAACATGTAGAATTTCCGCTGTTAAAAGTATCTATAAGACTTGATTTTTCTCATCATATACTAAATGTATTTTCTTTCATACATTTTGATATATAAAGACAAAAAAAAAAAAAAAAAAAAAAAATCAGGTGGAAGTGGGGGGTTAAGGGGGTATGCAAAAATGAAAATACCATTTTTTTCTCATTTACCAATTCTTGTTGACAAAAGCAGTATGAGGAAGAAGTACAGAACTCACCTTTACCAGACTTGCTTACAATGGAAGCAGCGAGAACAACCTATGTCATTGATAAAAGGCAAGTCAGAAGCAATACTCTAAAAACACAAAATATATTAAAATAAAATTCTGAAGGCAAAATTTACTCAAGCAAACCATATAGGTATTTATAGATGTGAAGACAATACTTTAAGAGTAATATTACCGAAACCAAAACATCATTTTTCAATTAACAGCACTGAAAAAGAAAATATAAAAATGGAGATGAATACTAAAATATTACCATCTTGATTACTGTGAGATAAGAACCAACAAGCACCAACTAAAAGGCAGCAAGGACTGTATGGATTACAGAGAACCTATAAAATAGGAGGAGATTCAGCCGATTTTATAAATGTACAATACAAAGAATAAATAACTATAAGCAAAATCAACAAGAAATATGAATGGGTAATATCTTCAGGAGTACAATTTTCCCATACAGTCATTGAATAACCAGTGTACTGCATGATATTTTGCACGATCTGATTCTCAGCACACAAGTTAGACAACATGTGCATGATAAGCCTATGCACCAAAATATCTTCCAGAAAAACAAATAAAATGCCAATGGTGAATCAAATATCCAAAATTCCCAAAGTTTGCATTTGGATTTGTTTAAAATCAAGGATTAAGATTTATCTACATAATGTAAATTGTTTTCATAGAATGTTTAGAAATTAAATACTAGTTCTTCACTATTTCTCCTCGAGAAGAGATAAGTCGGTCCTGTGATTTGATGGATAAATTGGAGAAATTGGAGCTGCTAAATTCTTCATAACTACTGGAGACCCATCATGTTTCAAACGCTCAAAATCAAAAGCAAATTAACAACTAAAAATCCACACCATCCAATTCGCACTAAGAATAAATCTTTTCTTCTGAATTCCAAAATCCAAACACAACAACAATCCAAAACATAAATGTTTCGAACTGGAATCGATCTCATATTGGAAAAATGAGGAAGTTGTGATCTGACCTCTTAATCCTTCATTTGCCCACTCGAGGACTCTTAACAATACAGGAGAACATAAGGCATGAAATAGTTTGGCAGGAAAGAAAACCTTGATTTAAGGGAAAATATAAAGACTAAAGTTGAATTCGATTTGCAATGTCGGTTTGAAGCAACTTGAACTATCAATTTCAACCCCAAAAAACACAATTTACTTGCAGAAACAAGTATATTGGGATAGAGTTGAATAAACCGAAATTAACCAGATCCAGTAAATCATAAGATAGATGAGGTCTTACCAAATTTGGTGCGAAAATGAAGAGGAGTAATTGGAGTGGAAGCGATAAAGAACGTAGTGCTGCACACACTGGAGCAGCAGTAAAATGCAGGAGGAGGAAATGGAAACGATAAACGGAGAATCTTCAGCCGTTGCACATAATTTTATTTTGGGTAATTTGGGATTGAGGTTCACGTTTTCTTTTTTCTTTTTTATTTTTTTTACAATTTTATCCCAAAAACTCGATTTTATATATTTTTTTCTATGCCCCCGGTCATCCCCATCCTTCCAACACTTGAACCCAGCTTCCACTGGCCGGACCGTGGTGTGCTAACCACTGAGCTCCCACGGAAATCTAACTGAATTTTATTTAAACATCAATTAACGGAGGGTCTGCGTGCACGGGTACAAACCGATTTGGACGCGCTAAAGTATCTTAACCAAACCGATTCGATCGCAAGTTTTAAATATCGAAATATTCCTAGTTGAATTTTTATAATATTTATGTAAATTTTTAAAATTTTTTTAAAATTTTTATAGAAATTTTTATAAAATTATTTATATTTAATTTTAATAATTTAGTTAAAAAGTTTATAAATTTTAAAATTTTTTTATATAATATTTATGAAATTTAAAATTTTTTTTTTTGAAAATATCATCGAAAATATTATTAATATTTAATAATTTATTTTACCAAATTAATTTTAATAATAAATTTTATCAACTTAACTTTAGTAATAATTTTTTTAACATTTTAATTGTTTTTTAAATATTTAATAATATAAAAAAATTAAATTTAACAATCTTAATATGTTATATTCATTTATATAATATATATATATATATATATATATATATCTGCTGTGCAATTTATATAAGATGAATTCATTATAATCATATAATTACAAGTTAATAATTGATTATATAAAAATAAAAAATGTGCAATTTATATAAGATGAATTTATTATAATCATATAATTACAAGTTAATAATTGATTATATAAAAATAAAAAATAATAATATAAAAATATAATATTATGTAGAATTAGTATTAATAATGTTTAAATTAATAATATCAAATAAATAAAAATAATAATAGCATATATTATACTAAACATTAAAGATAATTATATTTAACACAAAATATTTATATTTGAGATATTAATAATTACATAAAAAATTATTAAGGAGATATATTATTTAATAATTATTTTTCACATTTTACATTTTAAAATGAGAATGAGGAAGAAACCAATAATTTTCAATTAAATAAAAATTATATGAATATAGAGATGATATTTATGAAATATAATGTAATTATAATAATTATTTTATCTTAATTAATAAATAATTTAATCAAATATATCTATTTTTCATATATTTTTATTAATAATAGTTTATATATAATCATTATTACTTACTATAAATTAAATTGGTTAAGAGAAATATAATATCTATTTAATATTTTTATAATTTTTATAAGCAATTTGATAACTGATTGATTGAATAAGTTAATGCTGAAGTTTTAACAAAAATTTTTATTTTTTAAAATAAATTTCTATCATTTTTTGTAAATTTTTATTAATATTCAATAATTTTTTATATTTTCATAAAATTTTTCATATTTTAAACGTTCGATATTTTTATCGATATTGAAATTTTGAACTTTGGTTTTAAATTTACTTTTGTTTATTTTTATACTTTTTATTTTTTTCCTAAATGCTTTTTGAGTAAGTTATTTTTTAATTATTTTAATTAAAAAATGCTTCTAAATTTTAAAAACTAAAATTCAACAGCTTTTAGCTTCTGAAACTTTTTTAAAACATAACCTTAATAGGCATGCATGCAAAAAATTTAAACAAACCAAATTGAATTGAATTTGATTTGATTAGGTTAAGATAATTTTCCGCCAAACTAAATCACACCTAACCCACTATTCATTTACATAAATTTTAAAATATTTTTATAATACTTATTATATTTTTAATATATTTTTATACTTTAAAATTATTTAGTTTAAAATATTATTACTTTAAAAAATCATTAAAATATTTAAAAATAATAAAACAACCCATCAATCAAACCGAATTGACAATGGTCGATTTCGTTTGATTTATTTTTTCCATTAATTTGATTCTATTCGGTTTTATTTGATTTGATTGGTAAATGTGTAAAAAATTTCGATAGAACCAAATTGATATCTACCTGTAATTTTTAATCCAACTCAAGCTGAAACAATTTTATATATATCCACTCGCGCACCTTTCTTTTGGTACCTAAATCTATTAATAAGGTTGCTAATCAGATAGCTAGTAAGGGTCTAGTTCTGTATTTTTCCCTGAAGTGGACTCCAATTGACCATTCTTAGTTGTCTTGTATTTTGGCTTATGATATTTTCCTTTTAACAATTTATCCTTAACTAAAAAAAATATATTATACATATTTATTTCAACTGAACTAATATTTCAACTTTTATAAAAAAGA
This sequence comes from Ziziphus jujuba, assembly GCF_031755915.1. NCBI lineage: Eukaryota > Viridiplantae > Streptophyta > Magnoliopsida > Rosales > Rhamnaceae > Ziziphus > Ziziphus jujuba. Next base: position 22,133,148 of record NC_083379.1, read on the forward strand.
AAGAAAGAAAACAATAAACTTGTTCATCTAAAATTGTTAGATTATTTGTTACATCAAATACATGCAATCCAACAATGTTAAATAACTATTTAATATTTTTATATTTTTAATGTAGTTTTATATTTTTAAATTATATTTAAATTATTTTAAAATATTTTTTTAAAAAAATTAAAAATAATAATAAAAATACATCAACATCAACGTCTAAATTGAACAAAAGCAAACCAATGACAATCATTTTAAGTTGGTTTGCTTTTTGCAATGGTTTAGTTGGATCTGACCCAAAAAAAAAAAAAAAATGTTAAAAATCTGTCAAATTGAATCAACGCCAACCCAAGTAAAATGGATCAAAATGCAGATTCAATATAGTTTAGAATCATGCCTATCATAACCATTCTTGGTTGTCTTGTATTTTGGCTTATGATATTTTCCTTTTAACAATTTATCTTTAATTAAAAAATATATATTATATATACTCATTTGAACTGAACTATATATTTTAACTTATATATATATATATATATATAAAGTAAACTTGACCATCTAAAATTGTTAGATTATTTGTCATATCAAATACATATAATCCAACATGTTAAATAATATTTAAAAATAAATTTTGGAAAAAATTAAAAATAATAATAAAAGTAAATCTAGGCCTAAATTGAACAAAAGCTAAACAATGATGATCAATTTAATTTGGTTTGCTTTTTGCAATGGGTCAGTTGGATCTGTTAAAAAAACAAAATAATTAAAATTTTATCAAATTGAATCAATGCTAACCCAAGTAGAAGGGATCAAAATGCAGATTCAATATAGTTTAGAATCATACTATCATAACCATTTTTAGTTGTCTTGTATTTTGGCATATCATATTTTCCTTCTAACAATTTATCTTTAACTAAAAAAAAAGTTATATATTATATATACTCATTTGAACTGAACTATGTATTTCAACTTTTATAATAAAAAAGAAAAAGAAAGTAAACTTGATAATTTAAAAGCGTTAGATTATTTGTCACATCAATTATTTGTAAGCTAACAATGTTCAATATTTTTATATTTTTAATGTAGTTTTATTTTTCTGAATTATTTGATTTAAGTTACTATTAATATTATATTTAAATTATTTAAAAATGAAAAAAAATAAAAATATTAATAAAAGTACATCAAGGCCTAAATTGAACAAAAGTGAACAAATGATAGTCAATTTAATTTGGTTTGCTTTTTGAAATGGTTCAGTTGGATCTGATTAAAAAAAAACTATCAAATTGAATCAAGCGCAGATTCAATATAGTTTAGAATCATACCTATCAATAATAATAATAAAACATTAAATAAAAAAAAAATATATATATTTTTTTTCAAAAATGAGTTATAGTTTAAAGTTTTTTTTATAACTAATAGAAATGAAAAAAAAGATTATACTTTTCAATCATGTTTAAAAAATTTAACTCAATATTAAAGCTTTTAATACGTCATAATTTGTTTGAAAAAAGAAAATAGATTCGATAAAATAAAATAAAGAAAGAAAGTAAAAATAAAATTTAGTAAGTGAGAAATGATTTTAAGCATATTTTTTTTTAAAAAAAATTTATATAGATTTTTCTTTTTCCTTAAACTTACCTTTTCTTAAAAAATCAAAAGATCTTATTACTTGTTCAAATTATTATTTTCATATCTTTTTATAAAATAAATATTTTTTCTTATAATTTTTAAATAATTACATGGCAATATTGCACTTTGGTCCTCTACTAGTGAAATTTTGGATAAAAAAAACATTGATCAGGGACTAATGATGCCAAAAAACTTGAGCTTTTCTGCGCAAAAATACTAAAAGAAATTTATTGAAAGTGAAATGTACAAAACTAGATCCTTCAAAGTCTCATCCAACATAATAATATGGCATGCTTCACTTACTCCCTCCTTGTGTTTACTAGTGCTCCTGTCCAAAGCATAGAGAAGGTGAAAAAGTGGCCTTTCCCCTTCCCTAGATCAAGCAGCAGTTCCCTAAGGCACCGATCCCCCACTAAGATTTTGCTTTCCTTATCTACGTGCAAACTGTGTCAGCACTAGTGAAGAAGAGGTGGGCTTTCCTGAAGAAGAAAGGGTCCCTGCTTATGGGCCCCTTCTACAGCAAGCGTTTCTTGAACTCCCACCCTCGTTTCCTAAGAAAGGTCAGGTTGTGTCTTCTCAACGGTCAGCCAATGGCGGATCAATGTGCCTAAGAGGAAGGAGTGCACCCATTTGTTTTAGTGAGAACACCAAAACAACTTAATTTAGCTTCACATAAGATAGCCAAGGTATGGTTGAGCAATTGACATGATATATTTGTTCACATTCCAAGCAAAGGTCATAAATCGTAAGAAGATATTATGGTCTTAATTTTCCAGGTGTGAAATCCCATTGTATTTGAGAAGGAAGTATATATTATAGCAATCGCGCTTGGAGCATAAATGAAAGGAGTGGAACAAAGTGTTGCTTTGAGAAACATGGGTATTGAAAATCTTAAAATCCTGTGGGTTCCCAATTTTTAAGGAATTTGTGCCAAGATGATGGATCCTATCGTAGGTGCCTCTACATGAGCTTTGGGTAACCAAATATGAACCTGTACCATAGGCACTTTGACAATGAAAAAGGGGAAAGAAACAATCCAGAATTCCTGAACAGTCTCTTCCAGTGTAAGTTCCTATTGCATTGCTAACTTCTCCCATTTTCTTGCTAAAATTTCTTTCTTAATTTGCAACCTAATGCTTAAGGGCTCATCCTTCCTTGGTCAAAGACCTCTCTCCATGGCAATTTTTTTTTTCTCAAGTTCGATATACCATTCTTAAGATAGGTTGAACACTTGCTCTTGCTTTTCTCCTATTACTAAGTTCACTAACTTCCACTTTTGACTTCTTTTTAATCATTTTCTCTAAATCAACACTAACACTTCAAATTCAACCACAATTCTCCTTGAACTTCAAATTTACCAACAATTCAAGAACACAAACAAAACCATAAACACTTGGTATGCTCAAATTTGACTACTCTAGCTCTAGAACAAAAAAACTCTGAAGGAGCTCAAATTGGCAAAATTTTGAAATCCACCAAATACTTCAATATTCTTCAAGAAACAACATCCAAAGCTACATTTCTACTAAAAATCAAACAAAATTCTGAACCAAGATATCAAGCTAAATCCAACACTACTACTTCAATATTCACTTAAAATTTCTTCATTCTCATAAGGCAAAAGTCAAGACAAAGTTTTTCCTTGAGTGTAGGAGCTTTAAAATAGCCCTGATTCGTGAATTTGGTCACTTAGAAAGCTCCTTTAAAATGCAGAAGTAACTTCTACAGATCTAGAGAATGAGTTCCATCCTTAATTTAAACTTGAAAATCTTATAAATAATAGCTTTGTTTTTCAAAGCTTGAAGACGAAATGATGGATTCTAGCTTAAAACAAGTAGATCTTGTGTTTTAGGGTTTGTTCTTGGTTAGGTATGTGGTGTTTAAGAGGTTTAGAATAGAGAGATGAATAAGATGCAGACAAGAAGCAAGTTGAAATGCAAAAGGGCTGAAAATTTCGGCATTCAAGGTCTTTTTTGAGTGCATTGGTGTGTGCACCTTGGTTTATGAAGTGGCCAAGCCACATGAGTCTTTCCAAGTCTGATGGAGTTGCTTTTCACTTGCCCACTTCAGCCCAAGAAGTGGCCATGCATTCTCACTGCATGCTAGCCAAAAATAAGCTCAAGTTGGCATGTGCACTTTGTTTTCTAGAATGTGCACGCCATAGCTTTAAAATCCAAGTCTGATGAGCTTGCTTACAGTGTGGGAACCTCCTAAATTATGATGGCCATTCCTTAGCTACTATATTTGCTCTATTGGAGCTCCAAAAATTTAAATGTTAGCTCTACTTCTTCACCAATTTGCACTTCCAAAGCTCTAAAACTGGGATTTTCAACTAATTTTTTCAAATTTCCTTTTAAAACTTGAATTCAATTTTTATTTAATGAGTTTGGAATTTTCTAAGCCTTGAATTATCCAAAATTCAAATATTCAAGCTCCTAATTGATAGAAACCTACAACAAATTAGAAAAAAAATTACCCGATAAACTCAAAACTAATAGAACTAACAAAATCAAAGCATTACGTAAATCTTAAGAAACTATAAAACATGCTCAAAATCAGTAATAATGACTCAAAAATAAGAGAAAAAGAGTTTAGAAACTTCGATTGCACACAAAAAGCACTTGGTTTATTGTCTCTAGCAATACTTAGCCAAATGTTCACTAGGTTGGTTCCTTTGGCTCCTCTTTTGCAAAACCATATGCTTGACTTGTTGACTATAAATTTTGAAAATTCTTCCATGCTCACCTTGAACTTCAATTGTTCCACATTCAAAGAATTTCTTGATCATTAAAGGCCCAAGCTTCTTGATCACGACTTGACCAGAATGAGGCTTCATACTTAACTTGCTCAAATGAATTTGCATGTGCAATTGAAGTTTGCTTGCTCTCCTTCTTCTTCTTGGTCCATTTTTTCTTCTCTAAGGCCTTCTCTTGTGAGCTTGAGTCTTCAACCATCTTGTTTTTACTTGAATAAGTCTTCAAATCATCTTCATTTGACATATCAATATAAAAAATAAGCTTATTCACATATTGAGCTTGTCGATATTCACTTTCATAGTAACACTTAACTCTCAAGCCATTAACATGAAACAAATTCCCATCCTTGCCTTAGAATTCAATGGCACCATTAGGAAAAACTTAGTTTATTTTGTAAGGTCCCAACCGCCTTGACTTCAATTTAACCAAAATAGCTTCAACCTTGAATTGAAAAGAAGAACTTGTTGAGTTAGATGAAATTCATGCCTCAAAATATCTTGTCATGTCAAATTTTGGTACAATATTTGAAAATTTAAGCACTCTCATTAGCTTCATTCTAGAACTCCTTTAACTCAATAAGCTCCAATTTCCTTTTCTTGCCCAAAGCATTAAGATTGATATTTATCTTTTTAATGGCCCAATAAGCTCTATGTTCTAGCTTAACCTGATGATAACAAGCTTTACCAAACTTAAGATGATAAGGTCTCATCCTAATAAGTGTTTTGAAAGCCATCCGTTATGATCATAAGGCATCACCATGCTTGATTGACCAATCCTTCTAATTAATATTCACCATTTTCTTAAGAATTTGATCCATCTTTTGGAAATCTGGGCTTGACCATTAGCTTGAGGATGATAAGAAAGAGATACTTTATCCCTCACTCCATACTAAAAAGTGAATTAAACAACTTGTTACAAAAATTTGTACTTCATTACTAATGATTGCCCTTGATGTCTTAAACCTTGAAAACATATTCTTTATGAGAAACTTCAAAACCACCTTGGTATCACATGTTAGAGTTGCTATAGTTTCAATCCTCTTAGAAACATAATCAACTAGAAGCATAATTTATTGATTTCTAAAAGATGATGGAAATGATTTCATGCAATCAATTCCTAAAACATAAAAATTTACGAGCTCCAAAATTCCATGTTGTGGCAACTCATTCCTCTTAGAAATATTACCTACTTTTTGGCACTTATCATGAGTTTTGACATGAGAATAAGTATCTTTAAAGACTCTTGGCAAATAATAACTTGATCGTGGAAATTTAGAAGTCATCTTTGATGCTCCAAATTGGCCACCATATCGACTAGAATCAATATTGGAGAATATAACACTTCATATTCCAGGACACATATTTTAACAATTTGATGGGAACATTTATTGTATAAATATGGGTCACCCCATATGTAGCTTCTAACATTATGTAAAAACTTCTTCTTCTGTCGAGGGTTTAAGTTTGGCCGAATGAAATTGCAAGAATGAAAATTTACCAAGTTCTTAAACCATCACATCAATTCTAAAAAGTTACTCATCTGGAAAGAATTCCTCAATATTCACACCAAATTCTTTATTATCATTCTGAAGTCTTGGAGGTGATTTGCAACAACATTTTCACTACCTCTCATGTCTCTAATCTCAAGTTTTGAACTTTTGCAAAAGCTAAATCCATATAATTAAAGAGGTTTAACAAATTTGTTTGAAAAAAGATACCTAATAGCAATATGATTGGTGTAGACAATCACCTTAGAACTTAAGATATAATATTAGAAATTATCACAAGCAAATACTACTACAAGCATTTCTTTTTTGATAGCAATTTAATTCAATTGAGCTTCATTTTGAATCTTACTTGAGTAGTAAATAGCTTGGACAATATTATCCTTCCTTTGCCCAAAAACCACATCAATGGTGTAATCACTTGCATTGCACATGATCTCAAATAGTTGACTCTAATCCTATGTCACCGTAATAAGGGCCAAAATAAACTTTTCTTTAACAACATTAAAAGCTTAACGACAAGCTTCATAAAAAAATGGACAATCTTTTTGAAGCAAACAAAAAATAGGTTTCACAACCTTTGAAACATCTTTGATGAACCTCCTATACAATCCCACATGACCAAGGAAAGTTCTAATTCATTTCAAATTTGTAAGCGAAGGAAGTTTTTCAATAGTTTTAACTTCAACTCCATCAACCTCCAATCCTCTAGATGAAATGTTATGTCCTATAATAATTCCTTCATAAATCATGAAATGACACTTTTTCCAATTCAAAACAAAATTCATCTCTTCACATCTTTCTAAAACAAGAGATAGATTATGAAGAAAATGATTAAAAGATAAACTAAATACTAAAAACTCATTCACAAATACCTCCATAATCTTTTCCACCATGTCTAAGAAAATAACCATCACACATCTTTGAAAAGTTCTAGGCACATTATGTAAAATCTAAATGGCATCCTCCTAAAAGCAAAAGTTCCATAAGGACATGTAAAAGTTGTCTTCTCTTAGTCTTTAGGAGTAATAGCAATTTTATTATAACCTGAATAATCATTTAATAAGCAATAGTATTTATACCCAACCAATCTATCAAGCATTTGATCAATAAAAAGAAAACAAAAAAAGATCTTTCCTGGTAGCATTGTTTAACTTATAGTAGTGTATGCAAAAATCTCCACCTGATGAGAAGGAATGATCTCATCCTTTTTATTCTTAATAATAGTAATGCTAACCTTCTTTTCGGTATTACTTAAACCAGTCTCACTCAAGAACTACCAGAGATTGCATAGAAAATCCCCACAATCCATAATTTAAGAACTTATTTTTTAGCAACCTTTTGCATGGCCAGTGTCAGAACCCGTCCATGATCCTTTACTGGAACTCTAGACAAACCCTGATCCCAAAAAAACCCTACCGAACCTCCCTATGGAAAATCCAGCAGAATCTCCCTTAAGATTGGACTAACAAAAAAATTCCATGCACAAAAAACACTCCTAATGACAACACCTTATTTCTCCCATCTTACTACAATATGAATCCACAATTTCTAGCACTTCAAATAACTACTAGGGAATAAGTAATATTAATTAAATAAATCCAGTACAGTATACAGAGCATCGTATCATCTACAATTAAGAATAGAATTCCTTATAACAAAATATAGAAAATTTACAAGATGGAAGGAAAAAAAAAAAAGAAAAGTTTCTTAGAGTGCAGCAACGAATGAAGACGTCGAACTCGCCCCGGACGATCAACGTCTACTAACCTAAGTCTAGAGGAACGAATTTAAAAACATGATATGCTAATAATCTCAGTGAGTAACCTTATCTATTATAACAATAATAGTCATATAATACTATAATAAATTTGACTAATTAATAAATAAACAATTCATAAATATTAGGAAATAGCATTTTCTCTCAAATCCTTACGATTCATTCAGTTGGAAATGTTCCCATTTTAAAACCTTTTTACAAAACCCCATAATTTGTACCCCAAGAATTAAGGAAATCCATAATTAAGTAAATGCAAATAGAATACAAATATTTAGAATTTAATATTAACATTGGGAGTAATTTAATAACAAACTATTAAATCTATAATCAAATACCATAAGGCAAAATACAATCACGAATAAATAATAGTATTCGCACTAGAAGAATTTAGCACAAATCAATTAACCAATCAAAATTTGGCTCAACATTTAATTCATCCTATAATTATGAAATTAATTAAATAAATCAAGGAAATATTTAAAGAAATATTAATAAATACAATACAATTAATATGCAATGAAAAAATTTAGAAATAAAAGGGTTTAACGGAAAACAAAATTTATTCCAATAAGTAATTTATAATAGTTGCTCAATAAATTAATATGATAATGAGAGACACCATAGAAATTTTGTATAAATCTCAAATTTATGTAAATCTTAAAAACATGATAAAATATATTTTTGAACACCAATTTAAATAACTAATAAAATCACAATTAAATACTTTTAATTTCAAATACAATTTGAAAACATTTAATTTTGAAAATTGGGTCGGGAAAATAACTTGACGTACTACACTATACACCAGTGACGTTCGACGGTACCCAACGTCCCAAAGCACCGCATAACGGGGAGGTTAAAGAGAGAAACCTGCATCCAGGCCACCCTGGCATCCTAGCAGTGCCGATGCTATAACCTTTAATATCGGCCATGGAAGGGGGCTGCTATGGCCAATATCAAACTTGTCTGCCCTCGGTTTGATGGCAACCATGGGAGAATATAAATCTGCGCGCTCATAACAATCCGTCCATGGGCTAATCACATCCACAACTATAGAACACCAGTACTGCATAGTGAGTCTTAAAAACCAAATATATATATATATATATACACCATTTCCAATTTTCATAAAACAAGGGCTAACACCCATCAATTCCAATTCATCAATTAATCCATCATCTCAAATCCAACGGTACATATATATATATATATATATTCAAAATTTTTCAATACCATAAAATAATTTTCACACCATTGTTTCAATGCATAATAATTTTAAATAAATATTTTCCTCTAAATCTATAAAAGCCAATTCATACCAAAATAACATTGAAACCTCATAAATTTCATATAATATTAAATCCCACAATTCATAATTTTTCCATAAAATAATTTTCATAATTTATCAAATGCATAAATTCATAAAAATGCACTTTTATCAAGCACAAATAATCTACAATTAACTTCAACAATAATTTAATAAAATTAAATTCATAATTTTTCGAAAACCAAACTATGGTCTATATGCACAAACAATCATATCACCCCAACTTGGCAATTATTTCTAAAATAATTTAACAAAAATTATTACAATAATTTCTTCAAAACCCCAAAATGACATATGGTAACAATCCACCTATAGATTCATCATAAATTTGTAATAAGATTCCGAATGAAATTTTCTCATAAATAACATATTTTTCAAAAAATTTAATTATCACAAAATATATAATTGAACACCCGAAAATGACTTTGAAGGTGGATCACTCACCTCGAGCACGCTTATCAACCAAGATCTGCCATGGGATCATTTCTACAACTCACACATGGTCCTAAAAATCAAGGTCACACAACACCGATTAAGGTAATATTTTAATCGGGTAATTTATGCAAGTGTACCGGAGGAATTAACACAAATAGTATTAAAAAATTACAAGTATCATATCAAAACGAAGCTTACGATAAGAGGATTACCGATCTGGTCTTATCTTCTAGAGATTGGACCTGTGGTGGTTGGAATCTCGTCTGAAAGCTCTCGGAATTAAAGTCCTCAAATCTCATAAAACATCATGAATTGGAGGAAACCGACCTTGGATTTGGACTCAGGGGAGGTTGAATTAGTGGGAAATGGTAGGTGGGGTGATTGGAAACTCGTCGAAGGTGGTTTTTTTAGTTAGTCATTGTGGTCACCGGAACCACCACTGTCGGCGGCGAGTCCGATGGCCACTGGCTTTAAAATTTGGTGGGGAGGTAGATCAAGGGATGGGTAAGCCAATGGGACCAGCGATGTCAAAAATGGATGGCCGAATTGAGAGGAATCGGCTGGCAAAGTTGGTGGTGACACTGTCGAAAATCTGTCCGATCCAGGAGCATTGCTGGCCTGCTAGCCGTGAAACTTGGCCGGTCGACCGGTTTCACGGTCGCTGTCTAACTGGTCCAGCACATGCATATCGGCGGTGGCCACATCATGTCCAACTAGTAGTGACCGGTTCCTCTCTTTCTCTCTCCTCTCCACTTTCTCTTTCTCTCTCTTCCTTCTTTCCCCTCTCTCCCCCTTCTCAGCCAATTAAAACACCTTCCGTGGGTGCCACTGTGCACTCATGGGTTGGCCTAGCAAATGACATGGAGTGATACTATTCACACACACAGAGATTGATGTATAGTAAATGCTGTCTTGAAAAAATTTCACAGGTCTGTAACTTTTAAACCACATGTCCAAATTAAACATGCTGTTAGTATATTAACTTGTATTAACGAGTACTTCTCAAACATACATGAGTCAAAGCTTAAATTTACAAAAAGAAAAAGTCAACTTTGGCACCCTTAGACAGTTCGGACCGCACTTTTTTTTGCTCACAACTTTCAAATGGTAGCTTCGTTTGTGATGTTCTACTAGTCTACGGACTTAGGCCGATGCATACTTTGCAATGGTGCCTTAGTCAATCTAGAATTCTAAGTGGATCAAAAAGTCAAAATTTGACTCCTCTCGATCAACGACAGTCAAACCCGATCAACGTGAGAAAATTCCGGCTTACTTTGGGATGGAGTGTTACAGCCAGGCTAATTCTTCTTTGATACTTAATGGTGGGTTTATAAAATTTCTCCATCCAGATTTTCTGTATCCAAACCGAGTTACTAATTCCTTTAATGTTGGCAATAAATCACCTAATAAACAATTTTATGTTTTCTCAAAACATTTCAAAAGCTTCTATTCCTTTTCTTTATTCAATGAAGAAAATATAACCACTGTGATACGAACCTAGGTGTACTTACTCCTAAACCCTTATTATATTAGTCCGAATCACATTTAAGTTTAGGTTATATTGGTCACCTTAACCCCTAATCAAATTGTGATTAGAAATCTTGGTATATGATGAAGATACCACAATAGGTGATAGATGTTCTATTGATAAGTCAAACTAAAACACTTGATTTCAATTAAGCGTTTTAGGTGTTCAAAGAGAACAACGAGAATTCTTTCTCACAAATATTTTTTTGCATAATATGTAAGCTGTATTCTCATTGAAAAATAAGCCCTTAAATAGGCTAAAGTCACAAAACAATAAACCCTAAACAACTAGGTAAAATTTGGCCATAGAGATTAGAAAACCAAGTGTTGGCAGAATTTTGCTTCCTTTACTAAACTAATTTAGATTAATTGATCCCCTTATTTTGAATTAGGAATTGATTAATTTACAATTGAAATAATAAAATATCAACTTTCCTAAGTTAATTTTTCAAGTAAATTATTAAATAAAAAAAACCAAAACATAAAATAGTTTCCTAAAACAAAAAGTCAAACTCGAATTAGGAAACTAGTTGACTAGTTTGACAACTAAGCTAACTTTATCAATTTCTAGCTTATAAAGGTCCAAATCAGCTCCAATATGCCATGTAGGATGCCAAATAGGATTAATATTGATTCCCTTACGTTGTCCTTGATTGGAACAAAGAGAAAATGCTTAATCATCCAAATACAGCAAAGCCAGCTGCAAAAGATGCAATTTCGACCAAAAATGTCTTCCATGCGCAAATGCCCTCTTTGGTTGCTTTTGCTTTTGCCTTGACTTGTTTTCATGCCTTTTAGTGATATAAATTGAGTTCAAGAAGTGTTGAACCCATTCCTCACTGCCCAAAGTCCACAAATGCACTAAAACTGCTATTCGGGTACATATCGGCCTTCACCATTTGGATGCTTAAAACAGGCTTTGAATAGATAAATCCTTGTATAAAACAGATAAATCCTTGTATAAAACCAGTAGGTTGTCCTTAAATCTCTTGGCTTGTGCCCTAGTAATTGGGTCGATCTTCAACTATATAGGATTAGCACCCTAGCGGGTAGTCGGTTGTGCGGGTACGGACGGATTCTCATCACACTGAATAACTAGAATTTTCACCAAGAAAAACATATCCCAAATGATCCGGAAGAGGTTTCAATTTTGATTTTTCTCTAGGAAACTTTTATTTATCCATAACATTCAAACTTTACTCAGTAAAATCAATAATATCCTCTTCATCAATATTATCACATGATTTATCAGCATTTAACAAATCATGCCATTCATTAACTTCATCATAAGAAAATAGGAATGGATAATCTCCACATTTTCACAAGATTTATGAACAATGGAGAAATCATCAAATCAAATATCAATCTCATCATCAACATCAAGTCTCACAATAAAACAATCAAATAAGCAAGACTTTCCATTTTACAATTTGAATGAATCGAACAATTTTCAAGAGACGTGATGAGTGTTCAATATTACTATTTTATAGTCCTTATTTATACACTATTTACTATTTTCTTACTAATTTGTGCTTACTTAGAATGAATATCTATTGTTTCACTATTTTACTTATTTAAATGAAAAAGACAAAAATTTGCTGTTTTGAGGTTATTTTGGATTCTTTTTAGAAGAAATACGGATAGATACATTTTATGGAGTATTAGTGGAGCTAAGTTGCTTATTTTCTATTTTAGACATTGATGAGAATCCACCCGTACCCGCACAACCGACAACTCGCTTGGGTGCTGATCTGTTACGGATGAAGACCGAGCCAATTATTAGAGCTCAAGCTAAGAGATTTAAAGACAGTATGGCTGTATTTATACAGGGATTAATCTATTCCCAAAAAGGCTTGTCAATACCCAAAGATACAAAGCCCGTTTTAAGCATTCGAGTGGTGGAAGCTAATACAAACCCGTGTAGCTGTATTTGTGCAAATATAGACTCTGGACAGCAAGAAATGGTTCCAACACTTCATGGATTCAATGAATACCACTAAGAGGTCATGGAATCAAGGCAAGGCAGAATCAAAGGCAAACAAAATGGGCTTGTGTGCGTAGGAGGAGTTTTGGCCGATTTTGTTGGATTTTGTAGCTAGCTTAACTGTATTTTTCTACGTTGGCATTTTCTCTTTGTTCCAATCAAGGGCAACGTGTGGGACTCAATGATCATCCCATTTTTCATCCTAAAAGGCATATGGAAGCTGATTTGGGGCTTAAATTGGTCAAAGATTGGTCAATATAGCTTAGTTAGAAAGATAGTCAATTTGTTTCCTACTTTGGTTTTGACTTTTTGTTTTAGTAAATTACTATTTTATTTGGTTTCTATTTATTTATTTTCTGGAAAAATCAACTTAGAAAAGTTATTATTTTATTACTTTCATTGTAAATTAATTAATTCCTAATTCAAAATAAAAGAATTAATTAATCAAAATTAGATTAGAAAAGGAGAGAGAAAATTCGGCCACATTAGGAAACTAACATGCTTGGCTATTGTTTTGTGACTCTAGCTTATTTAAGAGATTATTATTAGAGGAAGAACACACCTTTAATATTATTCAGAAAATTAATTGTGAGATAGTATTCGCTTTGTTTTCTTTGAACACCTAAAACTCCATTAGAGAGTGAGTGTTTTAGTTTTGATTTATCAATCGGACATCCATAATCTATTGTGGTGTCTTCATTATACGAAGATTTTTAATCATAAGTTGGTTAGAGGTTAAGGTTTTTCCATAAGAACTTGAACTTAATTAAGATCCGGGCTAATATAATATGGGTTTAGGCACGAGTCGACTTAGGGTCATATCATTTGGTATCAGATATGAATTTTGTTCAGCTTTGAACTATCTTTATTTGCTTTATTTATTTTGTGTTAATATACAATTTTAGCATTAGGTTAAGGTTGCTTATATCATTATACACGTTCTGCATATTTAAAAAATAAAAAAAATCTCATTCCTAGTTAAATTAGGTTTAATTTGTTTTATTGTATTTTTGCTTCTTCATTTGTTGGTTTTTTCCATCTTTGCTCTTAGTAATTTAGTTTATTGTTGATTTTTCTTTGCTATTTTTGATCTTAAATATTTGTATTCATATTTCAAGAAAAAAAAAAAAAGGAATTGCGGCAGCGACATAAATAAATTTACAAAAAAAAAAAAATTACAAATTTGTATTTTATTGTTGGTGGTCACAGGGTTTGGTGGCATCTTGGTGTTAGATTTGAAATTTTGTTGTTAATTCTTGCTACTGCAGTTGAGTTCATATTTGTGAGTAAAACTGTAAAAAAGAAAAAAAAAAAAAAGAGAAGAAGAAAAAAGCTGAATAAAAAAAAAGGCCAGTTTGATTAACATTAGAGTTTGAATTTGTTTGCTGGAAAATTGTTGGAACTGCTGAGTTGTTGCTTATTTATTCAATATTTGGAGCTGAAATTTTATATTGCTGCTGGAAATTTTTATTTTTGAGTGTTAAAATTATTTGGATTAAAATTAGTTAAAGGATTTGATACAAAAACTTGAATTACAAAGAACAACAACCAACAACTATCGTATCTCTTTATTCGATTTGATTCTTGTTCATGTTTGAATTTCTTTCTCTATATTTTATCCTTGAATTATTCCTTCATTCATATTCTAGAAAGCTTTTATTTCATTCCAAAATTTTCTTGTTGATTTACCTTGTTTTTGCTTAGAGGGGCCGAGAGCTAGGTTTTATTAATTCACTCGGTATTGCTTGCTTTTTGCTACTGTTTTGTTGATAAGTTTAATTAAAATATACTTATGATCTAATCGCTATTTAATGGGTGTTTTAATTAGAACTTTGAGTTAATTCTTTGAGTGAAAAAAGGCAAGGGTGTGTGAGCTTACAAGAGGGTTAAAAGCCGAAACTAGTGTGCAAACACGAGTGTTGAAACCTTGTTTGAGGGAAACACATAAGGGAGTGATTTTGTTGAGGTTCTATTTTATTTTTGTGTTATTCATACTAACATGACAGATTCAAGGGTGAGAAGAGGAGATGTACCATTAAGAATTAATGAAGAGGAATCTAAGGATTCAAGGGTAATTCCTGAGCTTCGGGAAGTGAAGGTGAGCAAATGGACATGATAGCGGTCTTGGAGCAATTACAGTGGATGAATGCTCTCTATGATCACCTAGATCAAAGTATGGACATGTTGGAAACATCACAAAGTGGTTGAATTTAAGGCAAGAATTCCATGGTGGCCGAGGTCGAGGTCGAGGAGGTTGTGGATGCCGTAGGGAGGATTTTGAAGGACGAAATTATGGAGATAATTTGGAGGAGGATTTTGAAGACATCTATGCTCTCCAAGGAAGGCCAAACCATGGGAGACAAGCAAGGGAGCAGGACGATGATCTTGGAAATATTAAAGTCAACATATCACCTTTCATGGGAAAAAGTGATCCAGAGGCTTACTTAGAATGGGAGGAGCGCATGGAGATGGTCTTCGATTGTCACAATTATTTGGAGACTAAGAAGGTAAAAGTGGTAGCAATGGAATTTGGACATTATCCACTCCAATGGTGGGCAAATGGAAAAAAATACCTAAAGGAGAGTATATGATGAATTGATTACTACTTGGTGACAAATGAAAGGAGCCATGAGGAAGCGATTTGTACCGACACTTTACCATAGGTTGCTACATCAAAGACTCCAATCATTATCATAAGGTAGTTTATGGAGGATTATTACAAGGAGATGGAGATTCTCATGATGAGATTGAGCATGAATGAAAAAAGAGAAGCAACCATGGCACAGTTTTTAGGTGGATTGAATCGTGAGATAGCTAACCAATTGGAATTGCAACAATATATGGAATTGGAAAAGATCTTGCATGTGGCTATCAAACTTGAGAATCAATTGAAGAGGAGGGGCACAAGTACACAGCTTGGAGGAGTTTCAAACAATGGGAGATCAAATCCAAGTGCTTGGAGAAGCAATTCTACCTTTGAAGTAAGACGAAGGCCGAAACTTAGAGAAGAAAGCACCACACGGCCAAAAAGGGAGTCCAAAACCGAATATGTCCAAGCACACAAAAGTGAAGGTAAATATGATCCTAAACCTTCTAGAACTTATGAAATTATGTGTTTTAAGTGGCAAGGACAAGGACACATTGCCAATCAATGCTGAATAGAAGAATCATGGTACTAAAAAGTAATGGAGACATAAGAGTCCGAAAGTGAAGAAAGTAATACTGAGACCAAAATTGATAGTGGAGAAGTTGGAGATGAAGGGCATGATAAATCTGAAACACTCACTTCAAGGGCTGAATTAAGTTTGGTGGCAAGGAGGGTTCTAACCGTATACAAAGATGAGGACCAAATTCAAAGAGAGAATATCTTCCACACCCGATGTGAAATTCAAGGTAACATTTGTAGTATGATAATTGATAGTAGAAGTTGTGCAAATGTAATTAGTAATTTTGTAGTTGATAAATTGGGGTTAGCAACCATTAAACATCCAAAATCATATAGATTACAATAGCTTAATGATAGTGGTGAGATGAAAGTAAAATTCAGCATTGATAAATATGTGGATGTTGTTCCTATGCATGCGGGTCATATTTTGTTGGGTAAGCCATGGAAATTTGATAAGGATTCCATACATTATAGGAGAGAGAATTCCATTGTATTTAAATTTAAAGGGAAAAAGGTTAAGCTGGAGCCATTAACTCCAAAGGAAGTATTTAGAGATCAACTTCAAATACAACAAAGGAGAGAGGCCGAAAAGCTTATAGAAAAGGTTAGTATGGCACCCATGGCTTTAACAACAATTCAAGGGAACAAGGCCATGCAAGAACAACCAGGTAAGTGTGCTAAACTCAAATTAGAAGGGAAAGAAAGAGAGAAACTCAAGAGTGTGAGAAAGTTGGAAAAAATCAAGAGTGTAGGCAAAAGTGAGGTGGCAGAGAGAAAGAAAGAAAAAGAAAGAAAAGAGAGGAAAAATAAAATTTTTTATCTTAGTTATGGGAATGTTAATAAAGCCATCTTAAGTAAGAAACCATTGCTGATCATGATTTATAAAGATAATTATTTGAATGATCAAGCTAATCCTGAAAAACTTGAATTGCTAAGTTCTATTTCTTCTCTTTTGCAAGAATTTGATGATGTTTTTTTGGAGGAAATTCCTAATGGTTTACCACCTATCCGAGGGTTCGAACATCAAATTGATTTTTTGCCAGGAGCTGCAATTCCAAATAGGCCTGCATAAAGAAGTAATCTTAAGGAGACAAATGAGCTACAAAGGCAGATAAGTGAATTGCTTGACAAAAGTTACATTCATGAGAGTATGAGTCCATGTGCTGTCCTTGTTTTGTTAGTAACTAAGAAAGATGGTTCATGGCATATGTGTGTAGATTGTAATGCTGTAAATAATATTGCCATTAAATATAGGCATCCAATTCCTCGCTTAGATGACATGTTAAATAAATTACATGCTGCATGCATGTTCCCTAAAATTGATCTTAGGAGTGGATATTATCAAATTAGAATGAAAAAGGGTGATGAATGGAGAACTGCATTTAAAACTAAGTATGGATTGTATGAGTGGTCAGTAATGCCTTTTGGTTTAACTAATGCACCTAGCACTTCCATGAGATTAATGAATCATGTTTTACAACCATTTATTGGAAAATTTGTTGTTGTCTATTTTGATGATATTCTTCTATGTAGGCATCTAGATAAGCATGTAGAACATCTTAGATAAGTTTTAAATGTTCCTAGAAAGGAAAGGTTGTTTGCTAACTTCAAAAAGTATGATTTTTGCAAAAGTGAACTTGTTTTTCTAGGATTTGTTGTAAGTGCTATAGGAATTAAAGTTGATCAATCTAAGCTGAAAGCAATCCAAGAGTGGCCGAAACCCACCTCCATTACCTAAGTGAGGAGCTTTCATGGTTTGGCTAGTTTTTACCGAAGATTTATCAAGGATTTTAGCACCATCGCAGCACCTTTGACAGAAGTTATGAAGAAGAATGTTGGCTTTAAATAGGAGGAAGTACAAGATAAATCTTTTAAATTGTTGAAAGAAAAATTATCTTATGCACCTTAACTAGTTTTGCCTAATTTTGATAAAATTTTTGAAATTGAATGTGGTGCTTTGGGTGTAGGTATTGGAGCTATCTTAATACAAGAAGGAAGATCCATAGTTTACTTTAGTGAGAAATTGACTAGAATCGCATTAAACTACCCGACCTATGACAAAGAGATGTATGCTTTGGTAAGTGATGCGAATCCGCCCGAACTTGCTCAACCGACAACCCGCTGGGGTGCCGACCTGATAAAGATGAAGACCGGGCCGATCACTAGAGCTCAAGCTAAGAAGTTTAAGAAAAATATTGCTGCTTTTATCCAGGGAATAATTCATACTCAAAAGGGCTTGTCCATATCTGAAGAGCCAAGACCTATCCTAAGCATACAAGTGATGGAGGCCGGTATGGACCCGGGTAGCGGTTTTGGTGCAAAAATGGAGATTGGGCAGCATGAAATGGTTCCAAAAATTTATCGATTCAATTCATAAGTCTTGTAAGTCATGAAATCAAGCCAATTCAGCTTACAAGGGAAAAAAACAGGTGGTGTGCGCATGGGTCCAAGATTTGTCGGGTTTTGCTGTATTTTGTGTTTGCTTTACTGTATTGCTTGGCTTTTTCTCTTTCTTACAAGCAAGGGCAACGTGTGGAACTTCATATTCAGCTTATTTGGCATCCTAAAAAGCATATTGAAGCTGATTTGAAGTTCAAATTGGTCAAAGATTGATCAAAGTCAACTTGGTCAAAAAGCCAGTATTTTAGTTTCCTAATTTGTTTTTACTTTTTGTTTTAGGAAACTTCCATTACTTTTTAGTTTTTATTTATTTATTTGCTCGAAAAATAAGTTTAGGAAATTTATTAATTTATTATTTCCATTGTAAATTAATTAATTCATAATTCAAAATAAAGGAATTAATTAATCAAATTTAGTTTAGGAAACTTAGTTTAGGAAGTATTAGAATTCGGCCAAATTTCTTAATTCCTATAGGTGGCCGGTTTTGAATTTATTTTTTTAGGGTTTTTGCTTTGTAATATTAGCCTATTTAAGGGTTTATTTATTAATGAGAAGGAAGCTTGAATTCTATACAGAAAATTATTTGTGAGATTGAATTTTTTTTGTTCTTTTGAACACCTAAAACACCAATAGTGAATGAGTGTTTTAGTTTGACTTATCAATAGGTCTTCCATCACCTATTGTGGCGTCTTCATTATTTACCAAGGTTTCTAATCACAGGTTGGTTAGGAGTCAAGGTGACCATTAGAACTTGAACATAATTAGATCCGGGCTAATATAATATGGGTTTAGGGCAGGTCGTCCTAGGTTCGTATCATTTGGTATCAGAGCTAAATTTTGTTCAGGTTTGACTTATCTTTATTTGCTTTATTTGTTTTTGTGTTATTATGCAATTTTAGCATTAGGTTAAGGTTACATCCATCCCATACACATTCTGCATCTTAAAAAAAAAAAAAAAAATTCATTCCTAGTTGAATTAGGATTTCCAAGTTTTATCGTATTTTTGTTTCCTAATTTGTTGGTTGTTTTTCATCATTGTTCTTGTTAATTTTGGTTTTGGTTGATTTTTCTTTGCTGTTTTAGTCTTCAATATTTGCATTCATATATTCAAAACAAAAAAAAAAAAAACAAAGGAAAATTCGAATAGATATATTAAAAAAAAAAAAAAGAACTGCATTTTTGTATTTTGTTGGAGGCCACAGGTTTGGTGGATTTATGGTGTGGAGTTGCAATTTTTTGTGTTGATCTTTGCTACTGCAGTTATTTTATGTTCTGAGTAAAAAAAAAAAAAAAAAAAGAAGAAGAAGAAGAAAAAGCCGAATAAAAAAAAAATTTCGGTTTGTTGGAGTTTTATTTGTTTGCTAGAAATTTGTTGGAGCTGCTGGTTTGTTGATTATTTATTCAATATTTGAGTTGCTGGAGAATCATTTTTGCTGCTGGATATTTGGAATTTTGGGTGCTTAAATTTTTGGATTAAAATTAGTTAAAGGATTTGATACAAAACTTGAATTACAAGAACAACAACCAACACTATTCTATATTTTTGTTCAATTTGATTCTTGTTTGAGTTTGAAATTATTTTTCCTAAATTTTATTCTTGAATCCTTAATATCTTACCATCTGGTCCAGTTCTTAAAAATTCCAAAGATTTCTCCTTAATTTGCTTTATTTTGCCTAGAAAAGCCGAAAACTAGATCTTGTTGAATTCTTTCGGTATTGCCTACTTTTTGCTACTGTTTTGTTGATAAGTTTAATTAAGACATACTTGTGATCTAATTTATGTTTTTTGGGTGTTTTAATTAGAACTTTGAGATAATTCATTGAGAGGAAAAAGGCAAGAGTGAGTGAGCTTAAAAGAGGGTAAAAGTCGAAACTAGTGTGAAAACACAAGTGTCGAGACCTTGTTTGAGTGAAACACGTGAGGGAGTGAATTTGGTGGGAATTTATTTTATTTTTGTATTATTCATACTAACATGGAAGATTCAAGGGTGAGAAGAGGAGATCAATCTTTGAGAATTAATGAAGAGGAGTCCATAGGATTCAAAGGTGACTCCCGAGTTGCGGGAAATGGTGAGCAAACGGACATGAGGGCTATATTGGAGCAATTGCGGTGGATGAATGCCCGATTTGACAATATAGATCAAAGGATGGACATGATGGAAACATCACAAAAAGGGATAAATGTAAGATTGGATGCTCATGGAGGATGAGGATGAGGTCGAGGTCGAGGAGGCCGAGGGCGACCAAGAGAGGAGTTAAAGGAGAAAAATTTCAGAGATGACTTTGAAGAAGGAATGGATGAAACACTTGCTGTCCAAGAGAGGCTAGGCCGTGGGAGGCATAGGAGAGACGATGTAGATGATGATCTTGGCAACATCAAGGTAACCATCCCGCCATTCATGGGTAAAAGTTATCCAGAACCATATTTGGAATGGGAAGAGAGAATGGAGATGATCTTTGCTTGTCATAATTATTCGAAGGCTAAGAAGGTGAAATTGGCAGCAATGGAGTTTGGCCATTATGCACTACAATGGTGGACCAATGAGCAAAACATCCGAAGGAGAGTTGGTGATGACTTGATCACTACATGGCGACAAATGAAAGAAGCCATGAGGAAGTGGTTCGTACCATCACATTATCATAGATTGCTGCATCAAAGGCTTCAATCCCTATCTCAAGGAACTAGGTCCGTGGAGGATTATTACAAGGAGATGGAGATGCTCATGATGATGTTAAACATGAATGAGGATAGAGAAGCAACCATGGCAAGGTTTCTTGGTGGTTTGAATCGTGAAATAGCCAATCAACTAGAATTGCAACAATATGTGGAATTGGAGGAGATGTTGCATGTGGCTATTAAATTGGAGCATCAATTCAAGAGGAGGGGTGTAAGCTCATGGTTTGGAGGTGTTTCCAACAGTAGAAGGTCCAATTCAAGTGGCTGGAGGAACCATCCCATCTATGAAAGCAAGCCAAAGCCGAAAGTTGGAGAAGAAAGTTCAAACAGGCCAAGGAAGGAGACTAGAACCGAATCTGTCCAAGCATCAAAGAATGAGGTAATTAGATCCTACACCTTCTAGAACTTGTGATGTTGTGTGTTTTAAGTGTCAGGGACAAGGACACGTTGCTAGCCAATGCCCGAATAGAAGAATCATGGTGTTAAAGGGCAATGGCAAGCTAGAATCGGAAAGTGAAGAAAGTGAGGATGAAGCCAAGCAAGAGGAGGAGGACTTGGAGGATGAACCCGAAACCTTGAAAGCATCCACTACCGAATTAAACTTGGTTTCTAAGAGAGTATTTACTGCATACAAAGATGAGGATGAAATTCAAAGAGAGAACATCTTCCACATTCGATGTGAGATTCAAGGTAAGATTTGTAGCATGATTATTGATAGTGGAAGTTGTACTAATGTAATTAGTAACATTGTGGTTGATAAATTAGGGTTAACAATTATTAAACATCCAGAACCATATAGATTACAATGGCTAAATGATAGTGGTGAGATAAAAGTGAATAAACAAGCCAAGGTAGAATTTAACATAGATAAATATGTGGATGTTGTTTTGTGTGATGTTGTGCCTATGCATGCCGGACATATTCTATTAGGTCGACCATGGAAATTTGATAAAGATGCTACTCATTTTGGTTGAGAGAATTGTATTGTTTTTAGATTCAAAGGCAAGAAGGTCAAGCTGGATCCATTAACTCCAAAGGAAGTATATAGAGACCAATTACTAATCCAACAAAGGAGGGAGGCTGAAACACTCAAGGAGAAGGCTTGTATGGCATTAACGGCTTCACCATCCATCCAAGAAGATAAGTCCAAGCTTGCTGTCCAAGGTAAGCATTTTAAAACACAAATTAAGTGGAAAAACCATGAGAGGGCCGAAAGTGGGGGGAGAAGAATGGAGAAACCCGAGAGAAATGGTGAGAAAACCGAAAGGGAGGAAAAATGTGTGGTGGTCGAAAGAGAGAAAGGAAAAGAAAGAAAAGAAAGGAAAAATCAAAATTTTTATTTAAGTTTTGGGGATATTAATAAGGCTATATTGAGTAAGAAACCATTGCTGGTCATGATTTATAAAGATAACTATTTAAATGATGAAGCTAACTTTGATGAACTTGAATTGCCAAGTTCAATTCTTTCTCTTTTGCAAGATTTTGAAGATGTCTTTCCGGATGAGATTCCAAGGGGATTACCACCAATTAGAGGGATTGAACATCAAATTGACTTTGTTCCAGGGGCTTCCATACCAAATAGACCTGCATATAGAAGCAATCCCGAAGAAACAAAGGAGCTACAAAAGCAGGTAAGTGAGTTACTTGATAAAGACTATATTCGTGAGAATATGAGCCCATGTGCTGTCCCTGTTTTATTAGTGCCTAAAAAAGATGGTTCTTGGAGAATGTGTGTTGACTGTAGGGCTATAAATAATATCACTATTAAATATAGACATCTAATTCCTAGATTAGATGATATGCTTGATGAATTGCATGGAGCTTGCATGTTTACTAAAATTGATCTTAGGAGTAGATACCATTAAATTAGGATGAAAAAAGGTGATGAATGGAAGACCGCATTTAAGACTAAATATGGGCTGTATGAATAGTTAGTCATGCCTTTTGGTTTAACTAATGCACCTAGTACTTTTATGAGGTTTATGAATCATGTTATGCGTCCATTTATTGGTAAATTTGTGGTTGTATACTTTGATGACATTCTAGTGTATAGCCGAAACTTGGATGACCATGTAAACCATTTTAGGCAAGTTCTAAATGTTCTTAGGAAAGAAAGCTTGTTTGGTAACATGAAAAAGTGTGACTTTTGCAAAGATGAGCTTGTTTTCCTAGGATTTGTAGTAAGTGTTGTAGGAATCAAAGTTGATCAATCTAAAGTTCAAGCAATCAAGGAGTGGCTGACACCAACATCTATCACCCAAGTAAGGAGCTTTCGTGGTTTGGCTAACTTCTATTGAAGATTTGTCAAGGACTTTAGCACCATTGCAGCACCTTTGAATGAAATTGTAAAGAAGAATGTTGGCTTTAAATGGGAGGAAGTACAAGAAAAATCTTTTAATTTGTTGAAAGAAAAATTATGTATTGGAGTTGTATTAATGCAAGAAGGAAGGCCTATAGCCTACTTTAGTGAGAAATTAAATGGAGCTGCACTAAACTACCAACATATGACAAGGAGATGTATGCTTTGGTGAGGGCTTTGGAAATGCAGCAGCATCAGCATTATCTCATGCCAAAAGAATTTGTGATTCACACGGATCATGAATCTTTAAAGCACATTAAAGGCTAAGGAAAGCTTAATCGAAGGCATACTAAGTGGATTGAATTCATTGAGACATTTCCATATGTGATCCACTACAAAAAAGGTAAGGAAAATGTGGTTGCCGATGCATTATCCGGAAGGTATGTTCTTTTTCTACCTTAGATGCTAGATTGCTTGGTTTTGAACAATTAAACGAACTTTATGAGCATGATAGTGACTTTGGAGAAACTTGTAAAACCTGTTTAAAACATGGGTTTAATAAATTTTAAATATTTGAGGGGTATTTGTTTAAGGAAAATAAACTTTGTGTGCCTAATTGTAGCATTAGAGAGTTACTAGTCCGGGAAGGTCATGGGTGTGGTTTAATGGGTCATTTTGGTGTTTCTAAAACTTTATCCTTGTTTCACGGACATTTTTATTGGCCTAACATGAAGAGTGATGGAGAGAAAATATGTGAAAGATGCTTGAAATGCTGAAAAGCCAAATCTAGGTTGATGCCGAATGGACTTTACACGCCTTTGCCGATTCCTTCCTTTCCTTGGGTGGATTTATCTATGGATTTTATTCTTGGTTTGGCTAGATCAAGGATAGTAAGGATTCAATATTTGTTGCTGTGGCTAGATTTTCTAAGATGGCACATTTGATTGCATGTAATAAAACTGATGATGCATCTAATATTGCTAATTTATTTTTCAAAGAAATTGTGAGGTTACATGGAATGCCTAGGACTACTGTTTCGGATAGAGATGCTAAGTTCTTAAGTTATTTTTGGAAAACCTTGTGGGCTAAGTTAGGTACTAAGCTTTTATTTTCAACTACTTGTCACCCACAAACTGATGGAAAAACCAAAGTAGTGAATAGAACCTTATCTGCATTGTTGAGAGCATTAATTAGTAGAAATTTGAGGACTTAGGAGGATTGTTTGCCACATGTTGAATTTGCATATAATAGGTCTTTACATTCAGCGACTAAACTTACTCCATTTGAAATTGTTTATGGTTGTAATCCTTTGATTCCATTAGATCTAACACCTTTACCTTTAAGTGAACGTACTAATTTAGATGGAAAACAAAAAGCTGATTTTGTCAAGCAGATTCATGAGAAGACTAAGGCAAATATTGAAAGGAGGACCGAGCAATATGCAAGGAATGCTAACCAAGGCAGAAAACAAGTTGTTTTTGAACTTAGAGATTGGGTTTGGTTGCATTTAAGGAAGGAGAGGTTTCCCGAGTAGCAAAAATAAAAACTAATGCCTAGAGGAGATGGACCTTTTCAAGTTTTGGAGCGGATAAACAACAATGCTTACAAAATTGACTTGCCGGGTGAGTATAATGTTAGTGCTACCTTCAATGTTGTTGACTTGTCTCCTTTTCTGTAGGTGATAACTTTGAATTGAGGGCAAATCGTTTTCAAGAGGAGGGGAATGATGCGAATCCG
The DNA here is from genome assembly GCF_031755915.1 of Ziziphus jujuba. NCBI lineage: Eukaryota > Viridiplantae > Streptophyta > Magnoliopsida > Rosales > Rhamnaceae > Ziziphus > Ziziphus jujuba. The sequence goes on from NC_083379.1 coordinate 22,158,354, forward strand.
CCTGAACCTGCTCAACCGACAACCCGCTGGGGTGCCCACCCGATATAGATGAAGACCGGGCTGCTCACTAGAGCTCATGCTAAGAAGTTTAAGGAAAATATTGCTGTTTTTATCCAGGGAATAATTCATACTCAAAAGGGCTGTCCATCTCCGAAGAGCCAAGACCTATCCTAAGCATACAAGTGATGGAGGCCGGTATGGACTTGGGTAGTGGTTTTGGTGCACAAATGGAGATCGAGCAGCATGAAATGGTTCCAAAACTTTATGGATTCAATTCATAAGTATTCTAAGTCATGAAATCAAGTCAAGGCAGCTTCAAAGGCAAACAAACAGGTGGTGTGCGCATGGGTCCAAGATTTGCCGCGTTTTGCTGTATTTTGTGCTAGCTTTATTGTATTGTGCTAAGTTGGCTTTTTCTCTTTCTTACAAGCAAGGGAAACGTGTGGGACTTCATATTCAGCTTATTTGGCATCCTAAAAAGCATACTGAAGCTGATTTGGAGTTCAAATTGGTCAAAGATTGATCAAAGTCAACTTAGTCAAAAAGCTAGTATTTTAGTTTCCTAATTTGTTTTTGCTTTTTGTTTTAGGAAACTTCCATTAATTTGTAGTTTTTATTTATTTATTTTCTGGAAAAATAAGTTTAGGAAAGTTATTAATTTATTATTTCCATTGTAAATTAATTAATTCCTAATTCAAAATGAAGGAATTAATTAATCAAATTTAGTTTAGGAAACTTAGTTTAGGAAGTATTAGAATTCGGCCAAGTTTCTTAATTCCTATAGGTGGCCGGTTTTGAATTTATTTTTTTAGGGTTTTTGCTTTGTAATATTAGCCTATTTAAGGGCTTAAGTATTAATGAGAAGGAAGCTTGAATTTTATATGGAAACTTATTTGTGAGATTGAATTCTCTTTGTTCTTTTGAATGCCTAAAACACCATTAGTAAATGAGTGTTTTAGTTTAACTTATCAATAAGCCTTCCATCACCTATTGTGGCGTCTTCATTATATACCAAGGTTTCTAATCACAGGTTGGTTAGGGGTCAAGGTGACCATTAGAACTTGAACATAATTAGATCCGGGCTAATATAATACGGATTTAGGAGCAGGTCGTCCTAGGTTCGTATCAGTAAGAGCTTTGAAAATGTGGCAGCATTATTTAATGCCGAAGGAGTTTGTGATTCATACAGATCATGAATATTTGAAGCATATTAAAGGCCAAAGGAAGCTTAACTAAAGGCATGCTAAGTGGATTGAGTTCATTGAAACATTTCCTTATATCATCCGCTACAAGAAAGGTAAGGAAAATGTGGTCACCGATGAATAATCTCGAAGGTATGTACTTTTTTCAACTTTAGATGCTAGGTTACTTGGATTTAAACAATTAAAAGAACTTTATGAGCATGATAGTGAATTTGGAGAAATATTTAGAACTTGTTCAAAACATGGTTTTAATAAATTTTACATCTTTGAGAGGTATATGTTTAGGGAAAACAAACTTTGTGTGCCTAATTGTAGCATTAGGGAATTGTTAGTGAAGGAAGGTCATGGTGGTGGTTTAATGGGTCATTTTGGTGTTTTAAAAACTTTATCCTTGCTGCAAGAACATTTTTATTGGCCTAACATGAGGAAGATGTAGAGAAAATATGTGAAAGATGCTTCAATTGCCGAAAAGACAAATCCAAGTTGAGACTGCATGGTTTGTATCTCCCATTGCTGATTCCTTCGTTTCCTTGGGTGGATTTGTCTATGGACTTTATTCTTGGTTTACCTAGGTCAAGGACAGGTAAGGATTCAATATTTTTTATTGTGGATAGATTTTCAAAGATGGCACATTTCATTGCATGTAACAAAACTGATAATGCATCTAATATTGCTAACTTTAAGGAAATTGTTAGGTTGCATGGTATGCTAGAACAATTGTTTCGGATAAGGATGCTAAGTTTTTAAGTTATGTTTGGAAAACTTTGTGGGCTAAGTTAGGAACTAAACTTCTATTTTCAACTACTTGTTATCCATAAACTGATGGATAAACCAAAGTAGTAAATAGGACTTCGTCTGCATTGTTATGGGCTTTAACTAGTAGAAACTTAAGAACATGAGAAGAATGTTTGCCACATGTTGAATTTTCTTATAATAGATCTTTTCATTCAGCCACTAAATATTCACCATTTGAGATTGTTTAGGTTTTAATCCTTTGATTCCATTAGATTTAACATCTTTACCGTGAACATGCTAATCTAGATGGAAGACAAAAAACTAATTTTGTAAAGCACATTCATGAAAAAGACTAAGGAAAATATTGAGAGGAGGACCGAGCATTATACAAGGAATGCTAATCAAGGTTGAAAACAACTTTATACAGGGAACAATCCATTCTCAAAAGGGCTTTTCAATACCCGAAGATACAAAGCCCATTTTAAGCATCTAAGTGGTAGAGGTTGATACAGACTTGGGTAGCTGTTTTCGTGGAAATATGGATTTTAGGCAGCAAGAAATGGTTTCAACACTTCTTGGATTCAATAAATATCACTAAAAGGTCATGGAATCAAGCCAAGGCAGAATCAAAGGTAAACAAAATGGGTTTGTGTGCATAAGAGGAGTTTTGGTTGGTTTTGTTGGATTTTGTTAATGGCTTTACTGTATTTTGCGGCGTTGGCATTTTCTCTTTGTTCCAATCAAAGAAACGTGTGGGACTCAGTGATCATCTTATTTGGCATCCTACAAGGTATACGGAAGCTGATTTGGAGCTTAAATTGGTCAGAGATTGGTCAATACAGCTTAGTTAGAAAGATAGTCAATTTGTTTCCTACATTGATTTTGACTTTTTGTTTTAGGAAATTAGTCTTTTATTTTGTTTCTATTTATTTATTTTCTGGAAAAAACCAACTTAGGAAAGTTATTATTTTAATATTTTCATTGCAAATTAATTGATTCCTAATTGAAAATAAAAGAATTAATTAATCAAAATTAGATTAGGAAAGAAGAGAGAAAATTCGGCCACATTAGGAAACTAACATGCTTGGCTGATTTTGTCCTAGGTTTTTAGGGTTTTATTATTTTGTAACTTTAGTCTATTTAATTTCTTATTTTTGGAGGAAGAACATGATATGAACCTAGGTTGAATTCTCTTTGTTCTTTTGAACACCTAAAACACCATTAGTGAATGAGTGTTTTAGTTTGACTTATCAATAGGTCTTCCATCACCTATTGTGGCGTCTTCATTGTATACCAAGGTTTCTAATCACAGGTTGGTTAGGGGTCAAGATGACCATTAGAACTTGAACATAATTAGATTCGGACAAATATAATATGGGTTTAGGAGCAGGTCGTCTTAGGTTTGTATAATTTGGTATCAGAGCCAAATTTTGTTGACATTTGGTCTATCTTTATTTGCTTTCTTTGTTTTTATGTTAATCTACAATTTTAGCATTAGATTAAGGTTGCTTTTATCATCATACATGTTCTGCATATTTAAAAAAAAAAAAATTCATTCCTAGTTAAATTAGGTTTTCCTAGTTTTACGGTATTTTTGTTTCCTAGTTGTGGATTTTTCTTTGCTATTTTGGTCTTGATTATTTGCATTCATATATTCAAGGAAAACAAAAAAAAAAAAAAAAAAAACAAAAACAAAAGAGAGAGCTTTGAAAGCATATTGCATAAAAAACCTAAAATTTGTGCAATTTGTTTTTGTTTGAAGAGTGGTCTCGAGTTTGGTGATTACTTGGTGTTGGAATTGAAATTTTTGGTATTGATCCTTACTACTGCAGTTGTTTATGATCTGTGAGTAAAAAAAGAAAAAAAAAGAAAAAGGGTTTGCGGAATTAAAAAAAAAAAAAAACAAAAACTGCACATTTGCTTTTTTTTTTTTGTTGGAGGCCACGCGTTAGGTGAGATTTTGCTATTGGAATTGCTATTTGGTTGCTAATTTTTGTTATTGGAATTATGTTTGATATTCATTGAAAAAAAAAAAAGCAAGAAGAAGAAGAAGAAAAAGACAAATAAAAAAAAAAATCGGTTTGTTGAATTGGGTGTTTGCTGGAAATTTCTTGAACTGCTGAATTGTGGACTCTTTATTCAATATTTGGAGTTGATGGAGAATTATTTTTGCTGCTGGATATGTGAATTTTGGGTGCTAAAAATATTGGATTAAAATTATTTAAAGGATTTAATGCAAAAACTTGAATTACAAAGGATAACAACCAACAACTATTCCTTATATTTGTCCAAATTGATTCTTGTTTATGTTTGAATTTCTTTTTTCTAAATTTCTATTCTTGAATCTTTAATTTCTTACCATCTAGTCCAGTTTTTATTGATTCCAAAAGTTTCTTATAATTTGCTTATTTTTGCCTAGAAAACCCGAAGTTTAGGTAGTTTAAATTCATACGGTATTACTTGCTTTTTGCTACTGTTTTGTTGATAAGTTTAATTAAAACATACTTGTAATATAATTGATATTTTATGGGTGTTTTAATTAGAACTTTAAGATAATTCATTGAGTGGAAAAAGGTAGGAGTGTGTGAGCTTCAAAGATGGTAAAAGCCGAAACTAGTGTGCAAATACGAGTGTTGAGACCTTGTTTGAGTGAAACACGTGAGGGAGTGATTTTTGGTGAGAATTTATTTTATTTTGCATTATTTATACTAATATGGTAGATTCAAGGTTGAGGAGAGGAGATCCACCACTAAGAATTAATGAAGAAGAATCCGTAGGATTCCATGGTGATTCCTGAGCTATGGGGAATGGTGGGCAAACAGACATGAGGGCTGTCTTGGAGCAATTACGGTGGATGAATACTCAATTTGACCATATAAATCAAAGGATGGACAAATTAGAAACATCCTAAGGAATGCCAAATACAAGGTTTGAAGCGCATAGAGGCCGAAGGCAACCTAGAGAGAAATTTTGGAAAGGTAACTTTGAAGATGAGTTTGAGAAGGAGTTTAATGAAAATTTTGCACTCCAAGGAAGGCAAAACCGTGGGAGACCAGCAAGGAATGAAGATGATGACCTTGGCAATATTAAGGTAAACATTCCAACTTTCATGGGAAAGAGCGATTTGGAAGCTTACTTGGAATGGGAGGAACGAATGGAGATAATTTTTATTATCACAACTATTCAGAGGCCAAGAAAGTTAAATTGGAAGCAATGGAATTTGGAAACTATGCACTCCAATGGTGGACTAATGAACAAAACACCCGACGAAAAATTGGTGATAACTTGATTTGTACATGGTGACAAATGAAAGGAGCCATGAGGAAGCGGTTCGTACCATCACACTATCATATGTTGCTGCATCAAAGACTTCAATCTTTATCTCAAGGAACTAAGTCCATGAAGGATTATTACAAGGAGATGGAAATGCTTATGATGAGGTTATGCATGAATGAAGATAGAGAAGCAACCATGGCAAGGTTTCTTGGAGGTTTGAATCGTGAAATAGCCAATCAACTAGAATTGCAACAATATGTGGAATTGGAGGAGATGTTGCATGTGTCTATTAAAATAGAGCATCAATTCAAGAGGAGGGGTGTAACCTCATGGTTTGGAGGAGTTACAAACAGCGGGAGGTCAAATCCAAGTGCTTAGAGAAGCAAGCCAATACCAAAACTATGTGAAGAAAGCTTTAATCGGCCAAAAAGGAAGTCCAAAGCCGAATCTGTCCAATCCCCAAAGAATGAGGTAAAATATGATCCTAAACCTTCAAGATCTAGAGAACTTATTTGTTTTAAGTGCCAGGGACGAGGACACATCGGTAGCCAATGCCTGAATAGAAGAATCATGGTGTTAAAGGGTAATGGTGAGCTAGAATCGGAAAGTGAAGAAAATGAGTGTGAAACCGAACAAGAGGAGGAAGAACTTGAAGATGAAGCTAGGACACTCCATGCATCCAATGCCAAATTAAACTTGGTTTCTAGGAGAGTACTTGGTGTATACAAGGATGAGGATTAAGTACAAAGGGAAAATATCTTCCACACCCGATGTGAAATCCAAGGTAAGATTTGTAGTATGATTATTGATAGTGGAAGTTGTACAAATGTAATTAGTAACATTGTGGTTGATAAATTAGGCTTAACAACTATTAAAAATCTTGAACCATATAGATTACAACGGCTTAATGATAGTGGTGAGATGAAAGTGAATAAACAAGTTAAGGTAAACTTTAGCATAGATCAATACATGGATGTTGTTTTGTGTGATGTTGTGCCTATGCATGCCGGATATATTCTATTAGGTAGACCATGGCAATTTGATAAAGATGCTACTCATTATGGTCGAGAGAATTGTATTATTTTTAGATTTAAAGGTAAGAAGGTCATGCTGGAGCCATTGACCCTAAAAGAGGTTTTTAGAGACCAACTACAAATGCAACAAAGGAGGGAAGCCGAGAGGCTCAAAGAGAAGGCTAGTGTGGCACCAACGGTTCCACCATCCATTCAAGAGGAGAGAGCTTGCTGTCCAAGGTAACTCCTCTAAAACCTAGGTTGAGTGGAAAAAATTTAACAAACCCTAGAGTGAGAAACTTGGAGAAAAAGCCGTGAGTGATGTAAAATTCAATAAAACCGTGAGTAAGAAAGGAAAAGAAAGAAAAGACAGGAAAAATAAATTTTTTTATTTAGTTTTGGGATGTTCATAAAGCGTTCTTGAGTAAGAAACCATTGCTGGTCATGAATTATAAAGATGCTTATTCAAAAACATTTTTGTTGTATAGAACTTTATCTACCTTGTTGAGAGCTTTACTTTGTGGAAATTTGAAAATTTGGAAGAGATTATTTGCTAAATTTAAAAAGTGTAATATTTTCCATAATGAGCATGCATTTTTAGATTTTTTTGTGATAGTGTTTGACCCAAGAGATTCGATTTGGTTGCACTTACGAAAGGAAAGGTTTCCAAAACAAAGAAAGTCAAAGCTTATGCCGGGCGTGGATGGACCTTAAGTTTTGGAGCAGATTAACGAGAATACCTACAAACTTGATTTAATAGGTGAGTATAATGTTAGTGCCACATTTAATGTTGCTGATTTATCTCCTTTTGCTGCAGGTGATGATCTTGATTTGTGGGCAAATCCTTTTCAAGAGGTGGGGAATGATGCCAATCCGTGCGAACCCGCACAACCAACAACCCGCTGGGGTGCTGACCCAATACAGATGAAGACTGAGCCAATTACTAGGGCTCAAGCTAAGAGGTTTAAGGACAACCTTGCTGCCTTTATCCAGGGGTTAATTCATTCTCGAAAGGGCTTGTCCATACCCGAATATACAAGGCCTGTTTTGAGCATACAATTGGTGAAATCCGATACGGACCCGGGTAGTATTTTTGATGCATTTATGGATTCCAGGCAGCGGGAAATGGGTTCAAATATTCTTTAATTCACTTGATATCATCACTAAGAATTCATGGTAGCTGGTCAAGACCAAAGCTTTGCTAGTCATTTAAGAGGTGTGCGCATGAGAGAGAAAATGGTCGGGTTTTGCTACATTATTTGCTGGCTTTACTGTATTTTGTTGAGTTGGATTTTTCTCTTTCCTCCAAGCAAAGGAAATGTGTGGGACTCTATAATAATCTTATTTGGCATCCTAAAAAGCATATAGAAGCTGATTTAGAGCTCAAATTGGTCAAAGATTGATCAAAGTTAACTTAGGCAAAAAGCTAGTATTCTAGTCTAGTTTTTGTTTTAGGAAATTACCTTTACTTTTGGTTTTTATTTATTTATTTGCTAGTAAGTTTAGGAAAGTTGTTATTATTTTATTACTTTCATTGTAAATTAATTAATTCCTAATTCAAAATAAGGAAATTAATTAATCCAAATTGGATTAGGAAAGAATGTGAAATTAGGCAATTTCCTAATTGGATTCTATGTTGGCCAAAATTTCCTAATCTTTTTAGGGTTTTATTTTGTTTATTCAAAGCCTATTTAAAGGCTTATTTTCAATGGGAAATCAAGATTGAATTTTATACAGAAAATTATTTATGAGATTGAATTCTCTTTGTTCTTTTAAACACTTAAAACATCATTAGTGAATGAGTGTTTTAGTTTGACTTATCAATAGGGCTTCCATCACCTATTGTGGCATCTTCATTATATACCAAGATTTCTAATCACAGGTTGGTTAGGGGTCAAGGTTACCATTAGAACTTGAACATAATTAGATCTGGGCTAATATAATACGGGTTTAGGAGCAGATCATCCTAGGTTCGTATCATAAAAGCTAGAGATATTATTATTATTTCATAATTTAGAAAAATAAGGAAAAAGGTGGAAGCACTAGCTCTATATGAAGGTTATGTATTTCACTTTTAAAAAAAAGTCTTCTCCTCCTAAGGGAAGTACACAAACTGACCAACCACCATTCCATTCTCTTTTACTCCATTCTCACCATTCCTCCACCAGTCAAGAAGTTTATTTGAAACATTGGAAGTGTAGAAGAAGAAGAAGTAGGGCATTGAAGTAGGATTAGAGAGAGTAGAACCCTTGATACTTTATTATGGTTGTTTGATCTTTTCAATTCCCATATTTTTTATCCATAATTTACCTAGTATTATGAATTTCGTTCATAAGCATAGTTTTCAAATATTTTATTTAGTTGGTATCTTTTATTTTATTTTATTTAGTTTTTAAAGTGATTTGTGTGTTTATGAATTTGAGGTCATATTATAATTGGTTTTCACAATCAATTTAATATAATATTGGATTTAAACTACAAAAAAGAAAATTAATTCAGTCCAACTTCCTTGTGGGTTTGGTAATTGGTTACTCCCATAACCGTTTTAATTATTCGTATACTTGTGACTGAAAATGTCACAACAATAATTATTTGGAAAACTATTGTGAAATGTAGACTCCATGCTTTTATATACAAGATCAATTCTATTGTAAGAATGTATATTTTCTAGAAATTTCATAAAAGAAAGGAAGTTAAATTGTACCTCCTTATCATTAATATTAAATGTAAGTCAACCACTTTGAACATCAATTAAAGCATTGTAGGGTTGCGAGAGATGGCCTTTCAAAGATGATTGAAATTTCTCTAACAATCTCCATACAAGAATTATAAAATCCTCTAGAAATATGAGTTGATCAACCTTCGTTAGGACATCTCAATAATTCTATAAGGACTTGCAATAGATCTATCCACCATTTAAAGAGTCATCCTGGTTTGTTGTACTTTTCCAAACCAAGTTTCATAAAAATATAAAGTGACATAAGATTTATGCTTGCTTCAAGATTACATAATGCCTTCTGTATTACCATGTCTTGAATAACACGAGAAATTGTGAATGAACCCATATCTTTAAGATTTTGAGGCAACTTTTATTGAAAGATAGCACTAAACTCCCCTGTAAGCACAATAGTCTCATGATCTTTAAGTTTCCTCTTCTTAGACATGATCTCCTTAATAAACTTTGCGTAATTTCCAATTTTTAGCAAAGCTTCCATAAAAGGTATATTAGTCTGAACTTTCTAGAAAATCTCTAAGAATTTAGAGAATTATTCATTATCATTCTTTTTCTTTTGAAATATTTATGGATAAAGCAAAGAAGGTGTAAATAAAGGAGGATTATTTGGAAATCTAATTCTTCCTAGAAAAACCTTAGAATTTTCCTTCTCTTTCACAACCTCATTAGAATGCCTCTCTCCATTAGACTTCTAAACATCATGATCCTGAGCAATAGTGTTCTCAACAACAACAAGATCTCCCTTATCCAAATCATCCTTTTTAGAAAACCCACCTTCAATTGACACTGGTGCTTCACATTATCTTTTACTTCTCAAAGTCATAGCATTGCAATACCTTGAAGTAAACTTTGCATCATTAACCATTGACCAAATTGCTTTTCAACAGCCTTAATAGATTCCACCAAATTGTTGCATTATCTTTCAATGTTCAATCATGCTTCATCTTAATTAGATCTCTTTCTCATCTCATCAACCAGAGAAGTAATCAAATCCTCCAATTGATTATCATCTTCCTTCAGCATATGAGAGTTCAAAGAAGGTACTTGATAGACAACTCATCAAATTTAGAAACCAAGTTAGAAAAGACTTCTTGCTCCATAACATTCACTGACTTCATTTATTTTTATTTTCTGATAGGCTAATTATGGGAATTATAGGCCAACTTATGCAAAAAATCAAAAGCTTTTTCAATCGACTTCTTTAACAAAGATATTCAACTTGAACTATCTACCAATGATTTGGTGGAACTATTAAACTTATTGCAGAAAACATCTATCAAAACCTATTCATAATAGCCATGTAATGGATAACTCCTCAAAAAATCTTTGAATCTTCCCCAAGCTTCATGCAAAAGTTCAAACTTTTGTTGAGAAAATTGACTAATTTCTCCTCTCAATTGTGAAGACTTTGAAGATGGGAAAATTTAGTCAAAAACTTTTCCAACATTTCATCCCATCTAGTAATGCTACTTGGTTGTAGAGAATGAAACCACTTCAATGCATTTTCATTCAAAGAAGATGGAATGAAACCACTTTAATGCATTTTTGTTAAGAGAAGATGGAAACGCTTTCAACTAAAATTTATCCTCACTAATACACTCCATTTAGTATCCAAGCTAGATGGTTGAAGTGCTTGCACTTTAATTCCATAATCAATTTTCAAGACTCCTATATTTTTCAAGAAGGAAACAAGATTGCTGATATTCTTTATAAGGATGTTATTGATTCTTCTGCTTTTGTAGTTTGGTTGCATTCTCTTCCTTTCATTTTCTTTAGGCGCATCATGAGGATCTCATGGGAGGACATGCTTACATATTTTGTAGTTAGCTTTTATGGTTTTTTTTTTCTTTGTTATTGTACTTTTTTGTTTTTTTATTCATAGTACTCATTTTCCTTTAGGTTTTCCCCGTTGAGGTTTTCTTTTTTTTTTTTTTAAAAAAAAGTTTTAATGAGCTTTGTGCGCATTTTATGGGATTTTATTATCTTAGATGTCCTTGTATTCTTACTTTTTTCCCTATTCTTAATAATATCTTATTGGTTTGTCTTTTATTTCCTCAGGGTGCCAACCTATTTGGGAAGCTCAATCACTTTAAGCTAGTTTGTCTTATTATTATGATTATCATTATTATTATTAGATTTCAGATTGTTTATTTGGGTATTTTATTCTTGTTTCTTGGGCTTTTACCTTTATCAATCCTTCCATTATTAAGGCTAATAGTCTTTTGATTGGGTTATGAGAAATTATGTGCAGGATCATTTGGTTCTCAAAGGTTTGGGTATTATGCTTAGGCCTTCAAAGACTTCTAAGATTTTTTCACTTCGTTGGAACTTTCTTTCTCCTGGTTAGTGAAAGGTAAATACTAATAGTGTAGTGAATAGAAGTCCTGGTCCTATTGGTAGTGGAGGTGTTTTTCAAAATTGTTGTGGCTTCATACTTGGTTGTTTTACTACTTTTATAGGCATGGCTTAGGCATTTGAGGCAGAACTTGCTACTGTAATTTGTGCTTTGAAAATTGCTTAGGATTTTTGATGGGATTATATTTGGTTGGAGTGCGATTAAAGTTATTTGTCAATCATTTTCAATAAAAATATTTTTTAGTCCTTTTGATGCTTCAGGCTCATTGGTCTAATTTTATTAATTTTTTTCTTCAATTCATTTTTAAGTGTTACATATCTTGTGGGAAGGTAACAAGGTTGATGATTTTATATCCAAAGCTACGGTTTCTTCTTTTCCAATGGTTTTTTCATCTTCAAATAGTTGGAATTCTTCTTTGTCTAGTTTTTCTATACTTGCACATCAGGAAGATCTCATGGGTGGTTTTAGTTTTATTCCTATTTTAGGATGGTCTTTAGTTTTGTTTTATGTTAATGTATTTTATTTCATTAGTTTTGATTTTGTGGTTTTGGTACCCTAGGTACTATTTTTCTTATTGGATGTTTTCTCCACTTGGCTTTGCTTCCCTTCGGTTATAGTGAGTCATAATTTGGGTTGTATAGGTTTTTACCTATTGTCATTTCAAACTTTGTAATATTTTATATTTTAAATAAATTTTTCCGATTTAAGTTTTGAGGTTTAAAGGGTTCCAACCTTGTTAGAATGTTCCTTTCTCCTTAGTTTCTCAAGTAATATGTTTCGATTATTATTATTATTATTATTATTGATGAGAGAAGATTGATGCTCTGCTAGGCAAGTTGTCATTGTGTTTCCAATTTCATTCTAGTTTTCATCGGGTTTTCATTCCTGATGGCATAGAGTTTCGGTGCTGGAGGAGTTGTTTCTCTTCTTCATAGTATTTCACAAACCCTTGTTAGTGTGGCTTTCTTAGAAGTCCTTAAAACCCTTGTTGTAAGTTCTTCCTTTTCTTCTTTTGATCATTTAGTTGATGGTGTCTATGTGCCTCTGCATTTTCCGTCCAATCCTTTTTTGGCTATGATGAAGGCACCTTCTAATGCTGTCTCTCAACTATGTTCAAACTCATAGGCAAACATTACTAAGCATTTAGGTGACGTTGATGTGAATATTCAAGTGGACGTTTCTATATGAAATGCTTTTCACAATCTTAAAAGTGGGGTTTATCCTACTAAGCCAACCGTATCAAATGCATTTAACAATCTTAAAAATGGGGTTTCTCCGATTGAACCAACCTCTGAACATGTTCTAATGAATGTTTTAGTTCTTGACAAGCTTCTAGTTAAACCTAAATGGACTGTTTTTGCTGTTTTTACTTCATTTATTAAGGGTTTTATATAGATATCACTGCAAAAAAAGACTAATAATATCATTGTTACTATTGATGCTGGTTTTTACAAGGAAAGACTACAAGTTTGTAACTTTTCTTGAATTGCTAAATTTTCCTTAATTACTATTCTTTCTAAGGGTGGTAAGCCTTAGTAGCTCAAGGATTTGAAAGTTATACCATAACAAGTATTGGGGATTTCTAATTGGAGAGTAATTTTACTACGTAAGGGCTTCTACCTTGTTTTACTTCATTCCAAGGAAGACTAGCAACATATCTTGTCCTTGGGAGCTTTTGATTTTAAACCTAGAGTTGTCAGTTTGCAAAACTAGATTCCTAACTTCAATCCTGATACGAACCTAGGTCAACTTGCTCCTAAACCTGTATTATATTAGCCCAGATCGAAATTAAGTTCAAATTCTAATGGTCACCTTGACCCCTAATCAGCTTGTGATTCGAAATCTTGGTATATGATGAAGACACCACAATGTGTGATGTATGTCCTATTATAAGTCAAACAAAAACACTAGATCTCTATTCCATGATTTAGGTGTTCAAAGAGAACAAAGAAAATTCTTGTCACAAATAACTTTTGAATAATAATCTAAGCTGCTGTTTCATTGAAAAATAAGCCCTTAAATGGGCTAAATTTATAAAAAATCAAACCTTAAAACAACTAGGTTAATTTCAGCCAACATAGAAAGAGATTAGGAAAGTGCTGAATTTTTCCAAGTTTCCTAAACTAATTTGTGTTAGTTAATTTCTTAACTTTGAAATAGGAATTAATTAATTTACAATCAAAATAATAAATATCAACCTTCCTAAGTTAATTTTTCCAACAAATAATTAAATAAAAGCCAAAATAAAAGATTATTTCCTAAAACAAAAAAGTCAAATTTCAGATTTGAAAAGTAGTTGACTAACTTTCCAAACAAGCTATCTTTTTCCAATCACCAGCTAGTTTAGGCTCTAAATCAGCGCCAATATGCCATATAGGATGCCAAATATGATTATAAATGTTTCCCATACATTGCCCTTGATTGAAATGATCAAAGCTTGCTTGAAATGCAAGTAAAGTCCTTTCTAATGCCAAAACCACGAAAACCAGCCATGTTGAATGCTTATGCACAAATGATGATCTTGGATGCCTTTGCTTCTACCTTGACATGATTCCATGGCCTCTTGGTGAGCTCAATCATGTTCATAACCAAACAAACTTTTCCCTCGCTGCCCAGAGTCCATAAATGCACCAAAACAACTTCCCTGATCCATTTCTGCCTTCATAACTTGGATGCATAGTATGGTCTTTAAATCTTCGGGTAGTATCATGCCTTCTTGAGATTTAATAACACCTTGAATGAAGCTAACTAGATTGTCCTTAAATCTCTTAGCTTGTGCCCTAGTAATTGGCCATGTCTTCAGTTGCACAAGATCAGCACCCCTGCATGTGGTTGATTGTACGGGTACAGGTGGATTCTTATCAAATTCTCAGTAGTAAAAAGTCAACCAATGCTCAAGTTTGGACCCATTTCTATGAACTTAGTTAGGAACAGTGGCACCCTAAAATGGTAACACATTTTGCACATGCTACTGATGCTTTTTTCAAGATTGATACTTATTTCTGAATGGTGACTTTGGCTACATTATGGGAGTTCTTATTGATGTGGATTTATCAAGCCATTTGCTCAGGATTAATATGCTTAACTATGACAAATCTAGTCTTCTAGTTTATGTTTACGATGACAATTTGCCTTTGTTTTACTATTTTTGTCAATCAATGGGTCATTCTTTTTAAAATTTTCATGCTTTAAATAAATTCAAGGAAGTTAAAGTTCAAAATTCTATGTAAGAAAAAGCTAATAGGAAAATTGAACCACCAAAGTAATAGTTATGATTCTACTCTTTAGTCTAAGATAATATGAAGTTGTTCACCTTTAAATTTTATGGAATGTGCTTTTCATGCTCAAAATTCTTCATTTTATAAGCCTATTGTTAATGATCTAGATGCTGATAATGAACTGTCAAGATCTTTTGATAAAAAAAACACATCTATTGCTCTTTTTATTTATGCAAATCTAGTAGCATTTGCTATTATCCCAACTGATTTTGGGGCCATGGCCTTTGGACTAAGGTGAGATGTCAATGGCAGCATGGATCTCTTCCCAAAGAGAAAAGACAATGAATAATTTAGGCATAAAAAGAAGTAGGTGTTTATAAACCTATCATTCAGGCTTTACATAAATCTATTCAATGAAGTTCTTTTATTGGAACTGTAGGGGCATTTTGTACTTTTAAAACTTTTAGTCATAGACCATCCTTTTTAGTCTTGCGGAACCTTTGGTGGTTTTGAATTCAATTTCTCTTAGTTTTTAAATGAGGCTTGGTCTTTCCTTAGTGGGATGAATAGTGTTGAGGGGGATTGCATTACTACTATTTGGATTCTTATTTATGATGATGTTGTTAATGTGAGTATTGTCCCTTATGATGCTTAACAAATTTCTATTCAATATTCAATTTCAGGTCAAATGCATTGAGCTGTATTTGTTTAATGTCCCTTATTTTCTTATTTTTTTTTTTTTTTGATGTCGTTTTCTTCTTTGTATTCAATAGATTTTATTGTTGTATTAGGAGCTCATGAGAAGATAGGACCAATTTCTTCTAGGTTGCTTGTGATGAGTTTAGATATGCAATAAAAGCTTCTCATATTTGTTAATTGATACAATTGGCTCTTTCTTTACATGAAGTCTTATGTTGAATCTAAACTTGATAGGGCATTTTGCTCTTCAGATTGTTTAAGTGTATAAGTTATTGGTATTTTTTATCTTGCTTTGGATCAACATCAATCTTATCATATCCTTTGCTGATGAGTTTTGAAGCTGCTACTTTCTTGAGTTCGAAGCCATTTTGCTTTCAATCAATGTGGCTTTCTCATGATACATTTTTTAATCCTTTTTCTATTTGGTCTAAACAGGTTATGGGTAATACTTTATTGTGAGTTCTGACTAAACTGAAGCTTTTGAAATCCTATTTTGGTCTTGAAATAAGCATATTTTTGGTGATATTAATGTTAATATTTATGACGCAAACATTCAATTGCATAATATTCATGATGATATTGCACAATTTGGTTTTGATGAATCTAAGTTTCAGTTGGATGTGGAAGCATGTTCTAATTTGGACTTGCTTTTACAGCATCAGAAAATGATGTTCAAAGATCAGTGTCGATTAAAATGGCTAAAGGATGGGGATTGTAATTTAGATTTTTTTCATTCTTCTTTGTTTATGCACAAGGAAAATAAACCTTTGTCTTCATTAGTTATTAACAGTGTGTTATGTTCAAGTTTTATAACTATTCATTATCATGTGATTTCACATTTTCATGATTTCTTCAATTCAATTCCCATAATTGTTTATGATCATTTGATTTCATAGATTATTCTTTCTTCGGTCATCGACGAAAATAATTATTTCCTTACTACTTTGCCTTCTATGGAGGAAATTCATTCTGTTGTTGTTGCACTTGATCCTAATAGTGCACTGAATTGGATGGGTTTCCAAAGTGCTTCTATCAAAGACTTAGGACATATTGGTAATGACATCAATGAAAGTGTGCTTTTCCTTTTTTAGACAAGTTTACTTCATCTTGGTATGAATTTCACTTTCTTAATTATAAGTTAAAAGTTTAGGGTGATAATTTGGTTGATATATTTAAGTCTACTGTTTTAGGGAATTTTCATTTTTACATAATTTTCAAAATTATTTTAGACCGTCATGCTACCATTGTTAGTCAAGTGGTATCTTCTTGTCAATTCAGATTCACTAGGGGCTAACATGCTTAGGATTGTATTGCTGTAGCTTCTAACTATGTTCACATTTTAGGAAAAAGGTGTTTTGGATGGAATATAGCTCTCAAAATATATATTAAAAAAGCTTTCGATACTCTTAGTTTAGACTTTTTTCTTTTGGTTTTGCTAAAATTTGGTTGTCCTACTATTGTACATTAAGCTCTTATTTTCTTTCTCTTTAATGGATCAATTTTTGGTTATTTATCTTACTCTTGAGGTGTGCAGTAAGGTGAACCTTTGTCTCTACTTCTTCATGGTCTCGCTAAGGATTTTATTAGTAAGTACTTTGTCAGCTGGTTGAATCTAAGTTAATTATTCCAATGTCTGCCACTAGAAATCAAAATGCTTCTAGACATTTGTTATATGTAGATGATATCTTACTTTTTTGTTAAGGCATTGCGAAGAATATGACATTTATTATAGACTCATAGTCTTTGTGGTCAATTTTAGGGGCAAATGTTTAGTAGGGAAAAATCTTTAATTTTTTTGGTGATGATGTTTGTTTAGCTCATCATCATGCTCTCATTCAAGTTTCTTGTATGTGGTAGGTTTTCTACCTTTTACTTATTTAAGGGTGCCTCTTTCTAAGGGTCTAAGATTTCCCATCTTGGAAAGGAAGACTACTATCATTTGCAGGTTGGCTTTGCCTTATTAATTTGATAATTACTTCAAATTTTGTTCATTATTTTATTATTTTTTGGTTGCTTTTGGTCTTTTAAGGAATTGGAATTGAGTTACTCATAATTTTTTTTGTGGAGTGGTTCAACTACTTAATTAAAAGGTGTCACAATTGCTTGGAATAATTGTTGTCGACTTATGCATTTGGTTGGTCTTGGTATTAAAAATTTGGGGCTTTTTAACAAGGCTCTCCTTGATAAATTTGCTTGAAAACTCTAACTAGCAACTCTTTTGTTTTTCTTTTCTTGCATTCTCAATTTAAAGGCAAGTGGCATTTTATTGGATTTTATATTTAGTTATAGAAATATAACTCTCTATAAAAAAAAAAATGATATTCTTCCTTGCAAAGCTATTTTTGTTGGCATTTGTTCCAGAATGAAATTTTTGTCAGTGAAGTTCTTTGCCATTGTGGTTTTAACTCGGCTTCAAGATGTTTAAGATGTTTTCTTTGCAATAAGCATATGGAAACCATAAATCATCTTTTCATTACTTGTTTTATAAGCAACACCCTTCGGGATTTTATTAGCTTTATGTTTTAGTTGGATATCTTTAGTAAGGGTGGCAATTTCGTGTTGGCGTGTCATGTTCTTGTCAACTCATTTATTAATTATGTGGAAATTGCTCAACCTGAACCTGACCTATTTATTAATCTTATCCGAAATCTTCAACATGAACACAACTAATTTAATAAATAGGTAACCTGACACAATCTGTATAACTCATTTATTAAATGGATCAATTTGGATCAACACGCTCCGTTTACATGAAATTGACCCATTTATATGAAATTAACTCGTTTTCATGAAAGTAACCCATTTATGTGAAATTTATCCAATGAAATAAATTACCTTGTTTAAATTAATTATTTCATCTAAAATAAAAATAATTTAATGATTAATTAATCCAGAATTAAAATATATATGTAAAACCATATAAATATAGTTACAATTTACAATAATATAACATATAATATATAATAATATAATAATCTCATATAATAGTTAAATATAGATATATCTACATAATAAACATAATACTACTTCTTCAAAAATAATATAAAAAAACTTTGTTAATAATTATATTTTTAATTTTCTACATCTCTAGTGCTCTTAGGCATATTAATTTATTTTTTTCAATGTCCATAAGTCCTTACATGTATTAAACATACTATATTAAAATAAATAAATATTATTTCAATATTTTTAAATTTTAATTTTTTAGTTAATAAAAGAAAATTAACAATACAACTTTAAATGAGTTTGATATTTAGCAATAAAAAAAGTACTAGTTAAAGTTTTATTAATGGTAAATTTAATATACTGAATTTATAATGTAAATGGATTATAATTGTATCGGGTTGAATTGATACGTTAATTGAGACGTTTAGTTAAACGGGTCAACTCAAAATTAATACATTTAATTAAATGGATCAATTTGTGTCCATTTTGGGTTAAGCAGGTCAACTTGAAACTGACACATTTATTAATTGTGTTAAACAGGTTAATCCGAATTTGACCGAACCCATTTATAATAAAACCAAACCCACCAACTCCACGTCATTTTTGAGTCATGTCACTTTGTCATGACCTAAATTGCCACTTCTAATCTCTTGTTCTTTTCCTTTACAGTTATATCAGTTGGTTAGACAAGCTAAATTCAACATTTAGATTTTCTATCTTTGGCACACAGTGATTGTCATAGTGTTTTCTAGTGTTTGCTTTATGTGTAACCAACAACTGAATCATAATCTTCTAATTCCTATTTCACATGCTTTTTTTTTTTTTTTTGTTTTGCTATCAAAAGGCTAACTTACTTCAATCTGGTTCTATGAATAGTATTGTTTTATATTTGATGAACTGTTGGGTGTCTCAACTATTCCTAGATGAGCTCCTCAGGTTAATTAGGTACTTTGGTATCTTCGTTTTCTTAATTGGATAAAAATTGACAGATTTTGTTGGAGTTTGTTATAGTTTTGGGTTCACTTGGCCAAGAATATTGTACACAACTTTTAATCCAATTTTTGGTTTGGTTTTTAGGTGATTTTTGTGTTTTTTTTTTTTTTTTGGCATGGTGATATTGGGGTTTGTTAGAGTTTTTGTTTGGAAGGAAGAAGAAGAAGAGAAGATGCTATGAGCAGGCCACACAAACTCGAAAATACAATAATATTGTTTTTCATTTCATTATTGTATTATATAGGTTAAACACTTGGCTCACACATGCATAGTGTGTGTGAGACCGAATAAACTCTTTAAAAATCAAAAAATACAAATTTCCCACCCAATAATCTGATACAAACCATTTAACCACCAGCTCAGATGTGAGTGTACAAATATGGCAAAGGTTGGTGAGATTTTGAACTTAAAAAAAAGTCTCCATCAAATTGGATAATGCTATTTTGATATGATGAAAGGCTGGGATATCTTCATCCAAATTGTCTGATTTTTGACATCTAGCATGTTCAAATATTGAGGATGAGATCTGGAGAACACTAGGTCCAAAAGAATTAGGTGGGGCTTCCAATTCATCTCAAACCCGTGGGCCATAACTGCTAGAAATCTCAGCAGTTATGCCAAATTGCAACCTGCATATCTTGGGCTTTCTAAGTTCTTTTTGGGTCATTCTTTTAGATATATTTTCATTTACAAGTCTGTTACAACATATAAAAAAATTCATAATCTGGTTCAAACAACATAGAACACACCAGCCCTCATAATGGACCTATGCTGTTAGAAACACAATTTCCAGCACATAGTCATTTTACAAAACAAAATTAATACCCAACAAGAGACAATTCCTAAGCTAAGTAAAACAAAACTTAGGCATTTGAAAGACATTAAAAAGAGCATAAAACATAGACATAAATATCGTTTTAAGACATTCAACAAAATATTTTTGTGAAAAAAGAAAGAGTGTGCAAACCTTGGTGAACTTTAGCTTGCATAAGATGGCAAGATTACCACCTTTTCAATACTCCTCCTTGGTAATCTTGCTATAGACATTAAAGAGAGTCCTCAATGCCTCATTTGTCTTTCAAAGTGGCTTTGTGAACTCATCCTCAAGGTTCTCTTTCAAAATCACGTACTCCAAAAAGACTTCTCTAAGATCTTAAAACTCCCTCAAGGAACGATATTTCACCGGAATATGTTTTGTTCTTCCATGTTGTACCAGGTTCTTGGCTAATAAAATTGCTGAAGTTGTATTACACTTGATGATGGTTGGACCTTATTGAGTGTGACAAAGATCTTCCATCAACTTCCTTAGCCATATTCATTGGTTTGCACAAGTTAAGCAAGCAATGTATTCGGCTTCCACGGTCATTTAAGCCGTTGTACTTTGCTTCTTTGCATTCCATAAGAATGGACCACTCCTAATTAAAAAAAAAAGTAGCCTAAAGAACTCCTCATATCATCAATGCAGCCGGCCCAATCACTATCTAAATAGCCAATAAGCTTCAATTTATCCTTTGCTTCATACCAAACTCCATAATCACTAGTGCCCTTAAGATACCTAAAAACTCTTTTGGCATCTCTAATATGAGTTTGGATGGGTGCTTATATGTATCTTGAAAGCACATACATGACATACATAATATCTTACCTAAATGAGCACACATCAAGCAAACTACCAATCAATAATTGGTAAAGAGTAGGATTTACCTTTAGTGTATCATCTTCCTTTTGGTACTTCTCTCCTTGGATCCTTGGAGTGCTCATTGGATTGCATTCTTCAAGATTAAAATTTTTCAAGAGATCCTTGATCTACTTTTCTTGTGATATAAATATTCCTCTTTGGCATTGCATTACTTCCACATCAATGAAGTAATTCATGAGACCCAAGTTAGACATCTCAATCTCCTCCTCAAGTTCATGCCTTAGCTTGTCCACGTTCCTTGGGTCCTCACCAATGACCAATAAGTCATCCACATACAAAGAAACCACTACCATCCTTCCTTCAATCCTCACATTCAAGGTGGGTTCATTTTGGCTCTACCTATAGCCATGTCCAAGTAAGTAGTCATCAACCCTTCCATACCAAGCCTTAGGTGCTTACTTAAGACCATATAAGGCTTTGTGAAGCTTATAAACTTTATCTTCATGCCTTTGAACCACATAGCCCTCGGGTTGCTCACATACACTTCTTCTTGCAACACACCATTCAAGAATGCCAATTTCACATCCAAATGAAACACTTTTCATTGCTTGGTAGCCAAAAGAGCAAGGATGAGTATAATGGTTCTCATCCTTGCCACGGGTGCAAATATCTCCCCATAGTCAGCTCCAGCTTGTTGGGCATAACCCTAGACCACCAACCTTGCCTTATGTTTGTAAATGGTGCCATCCAGATTGTATTTAGTTTAAAAGATCCATTTGACACCAATTGCTTTCTTGTTTTTTGGTTTAACGACGAAGGACCAAGTCTCATTCTTCTCAGTCATCTCCATTTCCACATTCATTGCTTCTTTCCACTATTTCTTCGTCAAGGCTTCTTGCACACATATAGGGACACTAAGTGCAATATTACACCTTTCATAAATCTCAGACAAAGATCTCTCCCCTCTAACACCATCACCAACCTCCAAATCGGCTCCAATGGTTTCTTGGAGTAGATCATCATCCTGTTCATTATCTTCATCATTGTCATCTTCATCATTGTTGTTTTTAACATTTCTTTCTTCATTTTTTCCTTCAAACCTTAGCTTATCCTCATTCACTAATAGCTCGTTCTTACTCCAATCCCATTTTGCATTCTCATCAATCTTTGCTTCTTCAGTTACAATAAGCTTTTTGGTCTCTAAGTTATATACTCTAAAACCTTTGGTAACCTCACTATATCCCACCAAGACACCAACATTTGCTTTCTTGTCAAGCTTATCTCTCATGTGTGAGTGAACATGGAGAAAGCACACACTACCAAACACTTTAACATTCTCCAAAGATGGTTTCTCTCTAAACCACCACTCACAGGGTGTTTTGCCTTCAATGGATTTGGTGGAGCATTGGTTTTGAATGTAAGAACTAGTGTAGATAGCCTCAGCCCAAAATTTCTTTGGCATGTTCTTTTCATGTATCATACACCTAGCCATCTACATCAATGTCCTATTCTTCCTATCACACACACCATTTTGTTGTGGTGTGTATGGTGTGGTAAATTGATGAATTATACCATTTTCTTTGCAAAAATTGTCGAGAGCTAGGCCAATGTATTCACCACCATTGTCGGTCCTCAAGCACTTCAAAATGGACCTACTTTGATTTTCAACTAACTTCTTAAATTCCATAAATTTTTCTAGAACTTGTGACTTATGTGTGAGAAGACAAATCCAACATATCCTATAGTAGTCATCAATAAAGGTGTGAAAGTATCTACAACCACTCGAAGAAGACACACTCATAGAACCACAGACAATCAAATGAACAAGTTCTGGCTTCTCCTTGGCTCTCCATGCACCTGATGTGATTCGCCCGTGCCCGTTCAACGGACTACCCGCTGGAATACGAGTCCTATACAAATGAAGATGGGGCTAATCACTAGGGTACAAGTTAAGAGATTTAAGGACAAATTGGCTGGATTTATTCATGGAGTGATTCAATCTCAAGAGGGCATGACAATATCTGAAGATACAAGACCCGTTTTAAGCCTCTAAGTGGTGGGATCGATACGGACCAAGATAGCTATTTTCATGCAAATTTGGACTCCGAGCAGCAAGAAATGGTTCTAACACTTCATGAACTCAATGACCATCATTAAAAGGACATGGAATCTAGACAAGGCAGAGTCAAAAGTATCTAACAAGGGCTTATACGGACAGCCTCTCAATTTGGCCGAAAATGTGTTGTTTTGCCTCTGGCTTTGACTTTTCTTCTTGTTTGACTTATTCCAATCAAGGGGCAACGTGTGGGAATCATTATTAATCATATTTGGCATCCTAAGTGGCATATGGAAGCTAATTTGGAGCCCAAACAAGCTGGAGATTGGTCAAAGATACTTTATTAGTCAAACTAGTCAACTAGTTTCCTAATTTGATTTTGACTTTTCATTTTAGGAAATTAGTCTTTTATTTTGATTTTTATTTATTTAATTGTTGGAAAAATAAGTTTAGGAAAGCTATTATTTTAGTATTTGAATTGTAAGTTAATTAATTCCTAATTCAAAATAAAGGATTAATCCAAATTTGTTTAGGAAACTAAGAAAAATTAGGCACTTTCCTTTTATCTACTTTCCTTTTCTCTACTTTCTTTTTCTCAACACTTTGTGTCCGATTTTGAATTAGTTTTTTAGGGCTTTTGCTTTGTAATCTTAGCCTATTTAAAGGCTTATTTTCAATGAGAAATCAAGCTTGAATTTTGTACAGCAAATTATTTGTGAGATTGAATTTTCTTTGTTCTTTTGCACACCTAAAACACCATTAGTGAATGAGTGTTTTAGTTTGACTTATCAATATGTCTTTCCATCTCCTATTGTGGAATTGCAATTTTGGTATTGATTATTGCTACTATAGTTGTCTTATGTGAGTAACCAAAAAAAAAAAATTAAGAGGAAGAAAAAGTCGAATAAATAAAAAATAATTTTTGGTTTGTTGAATTTGGTGTTGAAATTTGTTGCTGGAAATTTCTTGGAGCTGCTGTTTTGTTGATTATTTATTCAATATTTGAAGTTGCTGGAAAATTACTTTTGTTGCTAGATATTTGAATTTTGGGTGCTTAAATTATTTGGATTAAAATTAGTTAAAGGAATTGATGCAAAACTTGAATTACAAGAACAACAACCAACACTATTCTTTAATTTTGTTTGAATTGATTTGTGTTCGTGTTTGAAATTCTTTTTCTAAATTTTTATTCTTGAATACTTAATTTCTTACGATCTGATCCAGTTCTTATTAATTCCAAAAGTTTCTTGTTAATTTGCTTTATTTTGCCTAGAAAAGCTGAAAACTAGGTTTTGATAATTCATTCAGTATTGTTTTCTTTTCGCTACTGTTTTGTTGATAAGTTTAATTAAAACATACTTATGATATAATTGCTATCTTTTGGGTGTTTTAATTAAAACTTTGAGATAATTTTTTGAGTGGAAAAAGGCAAGAGTGTGTGAGCTTAAAAGAGGGTAAAAGCCAAAACTAATGCAAAAACATGAGTGTCGAGACCTTGATTGAGTGAAACACGTGAGGGAGTGATTTTTGGTGAGAGTATATTTTATTTTGAATTATTTATACTAACATGGCAGATTAAAGGTTGAGGAGAGGAGATCCACCACTCAGAATTAATGAAGAAGAATCCGTAGGATTCCATGGTAATTCCCGAACTATGGGGATTGGTGAGCAAACGGACATGAAGGCTTTCTTGGAACAATTGTAGTAGATAAATGCTCAATTTGACCACATAAATCAAAGGATGGACTGAATAGAAACATCTTATGGTGGACTGAATTTGAGGCAAGAATTCCATGGAGGCCGAGGTCAAGGTCGAGGAGGCCGTGGACGACCTAGAGAGGAGTTCGAAGAGGAAAATTTTGGAGATGATTTCAAGGAAGGAATGGATGAAACACTTGCTGTCCAAGAGAGGCTAGGCCATGGGAGGCATAGGAGAGAGGAGGTAGATGATGATCTTGGCAACATCAAGGTAAACATACCACCTTTCACGGGGAAAAGTGACCCGGAGTCTTACTTGGAATTGGGAGGAGTGTATGGAGATCATCTTCGATTGCCACAACTATTCAGAGGCTAAGAAAGTGAAATTGGCAACAATGGAATTTGGTCATTATGCACTTCAATGGTGGAATAATGAGAAAAACACCAGAAGGAGAGTTGGTGCTGACTTGATCACTACATGGCGACAAATGAAAGGAGCCATGAAGAAGCTGTTAGTACCATCACACTATCATAGGTTGCTGCATCAAAGACTTCAATCTTTATCTTAAGGAACTAGGTCCGTGGAGGATTATTACAAGGAGATGGAGATGCTTATAATGAGGTTAAGCATGAATGAAGATAGAGAAGCAACAATGGCAAGGTTTCTTGGTGATTTGAATCGTGAAATAGCCAATAAACTAGAATTGCAACAATATGTGGAATTGGAGGAAATGTTGCACATGGCTATTAAATTAGAGCATCAATTCAAGAGTAGGGGTGTAGGTTTATGGCTTGGGGGTGTTTCCAATAGCGTAAGATCAAATCCAAGTGCTTGGAGAAGCAATCCTGTCTATGATTCAAAGTCAATACCGAAACTAGGTGAAGAAAGCTCCAATCGACCAAAAAGGGAAGCCAAGGCCGAATCTATCCAAGCATTAAAGAATGAAGGTAAATCTAATCCTAAACCTTCTAGAACTTATGATGTTGTGTGTTTTGAGTGCCATGGAAGAGGACACATTGCTAATCAATGCCTCGAATATGAGGATTATGGTGCTGAAAGTAATGGAGAACTAGAATCCAAAAGTGAAGAAGGTGATGCTGAAACCAAAATTGATGGTGAAGAACTTGGAGATGATGGGCATGATAAATCTAAAACTCTCAAGGCATCTAGGGCTGAGTAGAAGGAGGGTTCTAACATGTACAAAGATGAGGAAAAAATTCAAAAAGACAACATCTTCCACACCCGATGTGAAATTCAAGGTAAGATTTGTAGTATGATAATTGATAGTGGAAGTTGTACAAATGTAATTAATAACATTGTGATCGATAAATTAGGCTTGACAACTATTAAACATCTAGAACCTTATAGATTACAATGGCTTAATGATAGTGGTGAGATGAAAATGAATAAACAAGTCAAAGTAAAATTTAGCATAGATAAATATGTGGATGTTGTTTAGTGTGACATTGTGCCTATGCATGTCGAACATATTCTATTAGGTAGATCATGAAAATTTGACAAAGATGCTACTCATTATGGTTGAGAGAATTGTATTATTTTAAGATTTAAAGGTAAGAAGGTCAAGCTAGAGCCATTGACCTCGAAGGATGTTTTTAGAGACCAACTACAAATGCAACAAAGGAGGGAAGCCGAGAGGCTAAAAAAGAAGGCTAGTATGGTACCAACAGTTCCACCATCCCTTCAAGAAGGGAAAGGTAAGCTTGCTTTCCAAGATAAGTCCTCTAAAACCCAGGTTGAGTGGAAAAATTTTAACAAACCTGGGAGTAAGAAACTTGGAGAAAAAGCCGAGAGTGATGCAAAATTCAATGAAACCGTGAGTGAGAACGGAAATGAAAGAAAATAAAATAGAAATAAAAATTTGTAGTTTTAGGGATTTTAATAAAGCCATCTTGAGTAAGAAACCATTGCTCGTCATGAATTATAAAGATGCTTTTGTTGTTTAGAACTTTATCTACATTGTTGAGAGCTTTACTTTATGGCAATTTGAAAATTATGAAGAGATTATTTGCTAACTTTAAAAAGTATAATTTTTGCCATAATGAGCATGTATCTTTAAATTTTGTGATTTGATTTAGTTTCACTTACGAAAGGAAAGGTTTCCAAAACAAAAAAAAGTCAAACCTTATGCTGCGCGTGAATGGACCTTTTCAAGTTTTGGAGCGGATTAATGAAAATGCTTACAAACTTAACTTATTGGATGAGTATAATGTTAGTGCTACATTTAATATTGCTGACTTATCTCCTTTTGCTACAGGCGATGACTTTGATTTGAGGGGAAATCCTTTTCAAGAGGAAGGAATGATGTGATTCCCGTCCAACCCACTACCTGTTGGGGTACGGGTCCTATACAAATGAAGATGGGGCCAATCACTAGGGCACAAGTTAAGAGATTTAAGGATAAATTGGCTGGCTTTATTCATGGAGTGATTCAATCTCAAGAGGGCATGACAATACCTGAAGGTACAAGACCCGTTTTAAGCCTCCAAGTGGTCGAGATCGATACGGACCCGGGTAGCTATTTTTGTGAAAATTTGGACTCCAAATAGCAAGAAATGGTTCTAACACTTCATGAAATCAATGAATATCACTAAGAGGACATGTAATCCAGCCAAGGCAGAATCAAAAGCATCTAAAAAGGACTTGTACAGATAGCCTCTCAATTTGGCCGAAAATGTGTTATTTTGCCGCTGGCTTTGACTTTTCTACTTGTTTGACTTATTCCAATCAAGGGGAAACGTGTGAGAATCATTAATAATCATATTTGGTATCATACATGTCATATGGAAGCTAATTTGGAGCCCAAACAAGTTGGAGATTGGTAAAAGATACCTTAGTAGTCAAAGTAGTCAACTAGTTTTCTAATTTGATTTTGACTTTTCATTTTAGGAAATTAGTTTTTTTATTTTGATATTTTTATATTTATTATTAGGAAAGTTATTATTTTAATATTTCAATTGTAAATTAATTAATTCCTAATTCAAAATAAAGGAATTAATTAATCCAAATTTGTTTAGGAAACTAAGAAAAATTAGGCACTTTCCTTTTCTCTACTTTCCTTTTCTCTACTTTCTTTTTCTCAACACTTTGTGTCTGATTTTGAATTAATTTTTTAGGGTTTTTGCTTTCTAATCTTAGCCTATTTAAAGGCTTATTTTCAATGAGAAATTAAGCTTGAATTTTATGCAGAAAATTATTTGTGAGATTGAATTCTCTTTGTTTTTTTGAACACTTAAAACACCATTAGTGAATGAATGTTTTAGTTTGACTTATCAATAGGGCTTTCCATAATCCATTGTGGTGTCTTCATTATATATCAAAGTTTCTAATCACAGGTTGGTTAGGGGTCAAGATGACCATTAGAACTTGAACATAATTGGATCCGGGTTAATATAATATGGGTTTAGACGCAGGTGGTCCTCAGTTCGTATCAACACCGGTCTTAGGAAATGGCAACCTAGTGGACTTTCCAAGTTGACAAACTTCACAAACATTTTTTACATCATCAATCAAGGGCATATCATTTACCAAAGCATTAGTATGCTTCATTGCACCATAACCAGAGTGATAAAGCCTTTTATGCCAAAGTTGGGAAATGGACTCAACTTTTCCTTTCAAAGCTTGTTCACTATATAGTGAATTTAATCTATAGCTTTTATCGTTCAAGGCAAGTTTAAACAACTCATTTCCAAAAGCATCCGATATCACATAACCATGATAACTAAAGTTCAAAACATATCATTTTTCAACCAATTATGCAACACTCAACAAGTTTTCACACAATGAAGGCACATAAAACATTTTGGATAAGATTTGTTTCTCAATTGGTTTCAATGAGATGTCTCATGTTCCTTCTACATCCATGAAGCTTCCATTCCCAATCTTCACCCTTGTCTTGTAAGATTGATCAAGCTCCACAAAATTGGTTTTTTCAAAAGTCATGTGGTGTGAGTAACTACTATCTACCAACCAACCAAGACCACTACTTGTAGCTTTAAGGCATATAAACAAGGTCTTGGCCTCCTCATTCACAACATTTGCTTGTTTCCGTCCTTGCTTGCATACTTTGCCAACATGTACTCTATGCCCACATTTATCACAAGTTGCATCCGATCTCCAAAAGCACTTGTTTGGTGTATGTCCATGCTTCTTGCAATGGGGGCATGGTGGATAACCCCTATGATTTTGTTGTTGTCCTCCTTATTTTTGCCTCGCATTGTTATTGTTATTGAAACCTCCATAGCTGGTTCCTCCTTTGTTCTTGTTCTTTTCCTTTTTTTCTTTTTTTTTTCTTTGACTAGACATAAAAGTACTTTCCATAGACTCCTCCTTTCTTATGGCTCTTCTTTGTTCAATTTCTTGGAGGGCATTGATAAGCTCACTCAAAGTAATCTCACTAAGATTTCTTAATTCCTCAAGGGAAGAAATCTTAGCTTCAACTTTTCGAGTAAGCTCACCAATACCTTCTCTACAACCCTTTGGTAGGTTAATGGCTCTCCAAGGACTCTAACTTGGTTCACAACTCTTAGTAGTCTATCGGCAAAGTCCTTAATCAACTCATTTTCTTTCATTCTAATTGTTTCAAACTCTCTCCTTAAGTTCAAAACATGCATTTGTCTAGTCCTAGTGTTTCCGTGAAGTTTTTCTTGCAATTTTAACCAAAATTCTCTAGCACTTGTACAAAACATGATTAGAGTGAAGATGGAGTCACTCACCAAAGAATGAAAGGCTGTCAAGGCCTTGAGTCCTTTAGCTATCTCGGCCTCATGTGCAAGTCTTTATGCTTATGTGGCACTTGCTCGTAACTCCTCAACTTTATAACCTTCTTCGATCACATTCCAAAGTCCAAAGGCTTGTAGGTAGGCTTTCATCTTTATTCTCCAAATGGAGTAATTTGTGTCCTCAAATTTTGGTGGAGTGGATGGTGCAAAACTTTGAGAAGCCCTGTCACAAAATTGGATTTTGAAGAATGTAGCTCGGGTAGGATTTTTGGTGAGTTTTCTAGCTAGATTTTTGTACCACTTCAAACCAAAAATGAAAGAAATGAAATGGATGGTTCTCTCATAAGAAAATAGGCTAGATAGAAAGCTCAAAAGGTCCCTTAATGGTTCAAAAAAAGCTCTGATACCATGTTGGAGTTTGGTGTAGTTTCGGGTTCACTTGGCCAAAAGTGTTGTACATAAGATGTTAGTCTTGTGCACAACCTTTAATTCGGTTTTTGTTTGGTATTTAGGTGATTTTTGTGTTTGTTTTTGGTATGGTGTTATTGAGGTTTGTTAGGATTTTTGTTTGGAATGAAGAAGAAGAAGACGAAGAAGAAGAAAGTAGGCCACATAAACTAGACAGCACAATAATATTGTTTTTTTCATTTCATTGTTGTATCATATTGGTACAAAACTTGTCTCACACATGTGTAGTGTGTATGAGACCAAATAAAGTCTTTAAATTCAAAAAATACAAATTACCACCCAGTAATTTGTTACAAACCGCTCAACTACCAATTCATATGTGAGTGTACAAATATGGCAAAAGTTGGTGAGATTTTGAACTTCAAAAAACAGTATCCACCAAATGGGTAATGCTATTTTGACCTGATGAAAGGCTGGGATCTTCATCCAAATTGTTTTATTTTTGACATCTGGCATGTTGAAATGTTGAGGATGAAATCCGGAGAAGACCAGGTCTAAAAGAATTGGGTAGGGCCTCCAATTCATCTCAAACCATGGGCCATAACTACTGGAAATCTCAGCAGTTATGCCAAATTGCAACCTGTATATCTTAGGCTTTCCAAGTCCTTTTGAGTATTTTCATTTACAAGTCTATTTCAACATATCAAAAATTCATAACCTGGTTCAAACAACGTAGAACACGCTAGCCCCACAATGGACCTATGTTGCTGGAAACACAATTCAACTTAGGCATTCAAAAGATATTAAAAGTAGCATAAAACATAGACATAAATATTGTTTTAAGACACGAAACAAAACAATTTTTATGAAGAAAAAAGAGGGTAAAAACCTTAGTGAACTTTGGCATACGTAATGTGGCAAGATCACCACGTTTTCAACAGATTTTACAATTAATGGTCATCCAAGTCCTAGTGGAGGAGGTAGTTTTTTTAAGAACTATCATGCTTTTGTCAAAGGTATTTTTTTCTTCCTCTCCCACCACTATGCCCTATAAATTTGAACTACTTTTTGCCATTCATGCATGGAGTTAGTAAAAAGGTTCCAATAGACTCATATCTGGTTGGATTGTGATTCTTCTTTTATGGTATCACTTTTTCAAGCTCATTGGTCTCATGTGACTTGGTCTCAACAAATAGGTAACTTAATTGCCTTCACTTTGTTGCATCTATTAACTTCAAGGTGTCTAAAATCTACTACAAATGAAACATGGTTGTAGATCTCTTATCTAAAGCTGCCATTTAAAGGGGTTCAAAATGTAGGCAAGCTCATCTTTAGGAGTATTGTTTATAAGTTCTTTACATTGATTTTATTGAAGACAAGTCTTATAGATTTAGAGTTTATGTTTTATATTTTTTGTTCTCTTGATACTCTTTTTCCTCATAAAAGGCTTTCCCTTTTGGGTTTTTTTCCTTTTGGGATTTTGACGAGGCCAAGTTAGGATCTTGTGGTCCTTGGTTTTGTGTTTTTTCATTCCCTTAACATTTGTTTTATATTTTTATATCTTTTCTTTCCATTAACATTTGTTTTATATTTGTATTTCTTTTCTTTTCTAATATGTTTTACTAGATTGGGTTTGGTTGAGGGATGCCAACATAGTTAGGATGTTTTAGTTTTTCCTTGCTCGGTAATCTTCTTTTATTATCATTATCATCATCATTATCATTATTATTATTTTTTGTTGTTGTTGTTATTGTTATTATTATTATTATTAGGGTTTTCGGCAGCAATGCCCCTTGAACTTTCATTAGATTTACAAATTCCACCATAACTTTCTTATTTAGTATTTATTCTTCCCAACATTCACATCTTTTAATAGCAATGTCCAAACACTTTAACACCATTTCTATTTGGTTGTTAAATGTTATGTGCCTGACACATAATCCATTTTTCTCAAAGGGCATTTTCAGCATAAATATCAATGGAAACAACATTATGGGTAGTTTGAGCATTATATTTTGCTACTTGATGCCAAAAGAGAGAAAGAAAGTGTTAACATTTAGGGATGAGCTCTTAGAAATCCAAACCCCTATCTTGAACAAGGTTTGTCCTAAGAAAAAATTGTGTTAGTTTAAGAAAGAAACTTATTAAACAAAATGATGTATTAAACATCTTTGACTCAAATGGCTATGTTAAGGCGTAGGAAGGAAGCTCCCATATACAATAAGTTGAAAAATTGGTTGTGTTTCATTGTTTGTAGGTTAGATTTGGGCTTTTATGTTAAGAAATTATGATGTTATTTATCGGTTTAGATTTATTGGATTGAGTTGACAAAATTTGTTAAAGTGTTTTTTCAAAATGTTTTCTATGGGAGCTACAAATGCTTTAGAAAAAGTTGAAATATTTGTAAATTTGTTTTTAATGGTGTAATGGTCATGGAATCTACATTTTTAGTTACAGTATTGTAGAAATATCTAGGTAATATTGTAGGCAACTGTGTCTATTTCGATTGCAAATTGGTGTTTTCCATTGCCTTTTTCTTTTTCCTTTTCTTTTTCTTTGTTATTTAGCTGACTTGTTATATTTGGAAACGTATAGATTTTTTTAGTTTTATTTCATCTTTGTTATAAAATTGTCCTTTTTTCATTGTCTCTCTATTTTTGTACTATTAGTTTCTATAACAATAAAGCAGGTCCATTTTTGTTGCTTGCTTCCTATGTGCCAACCTAGTTGAGATCACGGTGGTCTACTAGCTTATTGAGTCACCTTTTTCTAATTATTATTATTGTTGCTATTATTATTATTATTATTATTATTTCCATATAAACTTGGCAGGCAGAGCCTTATTGAGTAACACCAGGCCTCCCATGTTTCAAAGATTTACAATAGCAATCCCAAGCAATAGTTACCAATTTTTGCTTGTGCACATAAACTGCACAAAGAATGTTTCTAATGGTAGTTAACTAAGCAACCTTGTCCAACCATAGAAAGTGAAGAACCTTTATAAGTAGATAGTTGATCTAAAATTTGATAAAAAAATAGGTTGCAAATGCACAATCTTAGGAACCCATTGAAAAGAATAAATCTTTGCAAGGAAAGGAACCCTGACATATCCTAATCAAATTAAAATCCTTTTCACTGCATATGAGATTAAGGCTCCAAAATAAATGTAAAACTTGTTCCAATTAACCAAATGTCCTAAAAGATGACTAGAAAAGTCAAAAACTTGTGAAACTATGCAGATATCCAAAAGAAATGCAAAACTTGTTCCAATTAATCAATTGCCTTGAAAGATGACCATAAAAGTCAAAAACTTAAGTAACCATGCAAATATTCTTCGTCCCCTTATGAAAAGGTAGAATGTCATCAGTATAAAGAAAATATATTAGAGTGGAAAATTTTCAAGGGGAAGAGATTGGAACTAAAAGATTTTTTGCATGTAAATGAGAAATTTAGTGTTTCAAGCCAAAAGAGTTTTTGCAGTTAAATGAGAAATGTAGCAACTAAGAATATCTTCCACAATTCTAAAGAGAAGAGGTGAAAGCCAAAAGAATTTTTGCAGTTAAATGAGAAATGTAGCAACTAAGAATATCTTCCACAATTCTAAAGAGAAGAGGTGAAAGAATATCCTCTTAACGAACCCCCTTAGAGCATCTGAAATAGCCATGAGAAACTCCATTATTTAGAATGAAGACCCCAGTAGAATCAAATACATATTTAATCGTATTGCAAAACTTGCCATCAAAGGAAAATTTCCTCAAAATCTCTAAAATGGAAGACCAACAAATGAAGCCAAAAGCCTTACAAATATCCACCTTAATTACCATATTACCCAAACTGATTCTTTTATTTTTAAATATCTTAGAGCTTGGATTTTAAATGTTTTTGCTAGGCCTTATATTTCTCATGTTGCCTCCTTTATATTTTCAAGACTTCATGCAGCTTGTCTTTCTTTTATGCGTAAATGCAAGTGGATTATCAATGTGCACTCTAAGTTCAAATTTTGGACTGGCAATTAATTGGGTGCTCCAATTGTTAAACTTTTAAATTTTCCAGCTACCATTTAGGATTTTAATATCCTAGTTTCTTTTTAATTATGAGCAAAGGCAAATGGTGCTTACTATATTTGTTTAATCGGTTTCCATCTTTTATTTTCGCTATTGAGGATACTCTGCTTTCTTTGGTGCCTCCTAAATTTTAATTTGGACGTCAGCTTCTTCAGCTGTGATAACCTATAAGGTCTTCTATGAGCATATTCATAATTCCAACTTCACGGTGATTTGGGCACATCATATTTGAGCAAAATTCGTCCCTCCATCTCATTCCATTTTATGTTGCAAGCTCATGTATGATCGAGTTTCAATGGATGAGATCCTTTATAGAGTTAGTTTTCATCTTCCTTCATGGTGCTACTAGCCATTTATTTTTAAGTTGTGCTTACACAAAGGATTTGTGGGATAGCATTATGGCTATTTTTTATGTGCAATTTCCTATTTTTGTTCTTTTCAAGATGTTTTATGCATTTGGTCTCTTTTTGATGTAGTTATCAAATTATTAATCTGTTAAAGTTGGTTGTTATGCCTTGTATTTCGCCAATAAAGTATGCTCACAATCAAGATCATTTAAAAGTATTTCTTTTTCTTGAGGTATTTATTCGATACTATATTCGGATGCTTTATGGATTTGGGTTCTACGATGAGTTCTTTGAATGATTAGTTGATTCTACGATGGTTGTGCGTTAGAACTTGTCTTCTAAATCATCAAACCAATTTTTTAGGTGTGGAAAACTCTTAGATCTGGTTAGTTTAAGGTTAATGTTGATGATGCAATGAAGGGATGTCCAAGTTCATATGATTGTGGTAGAGTTTTAAGGACTTCAAAAAGCTTTGTAAAAGGTTTTTTGGTGTTCCTCTTGGTATGTGTTTTGCTTTTAATGCAGAATTTCTTTCTATAATTCATGCAATGGATTATGCTAGATCATTTAGTTGGAATTTTACATGGCTTGAAAGTGATTTTGCTTTTGTGTTACATACTTTCTCAAAGCGCTCTCTAAAAGTTCTTTGGCATTTGAAGGCAAAATGGTCTAGGTATTTTTTTCATCTAACTTCTCTGTCTTTTAAAGTTTAACATATTTATTATGAAAGCAACATGATGGCTATTTCTCTCTGAAAATTTGTTGTTACTGCTTCTTTTTTCTTTTTTTTAAAAATCATTCAATTACTTTTATTTGTAGAGCCATTAAAGAGGATAATCAGTTTTAGAATGGTGTAATGCACAATTCAATTAATGATCATTCAGAATCTTGGTGTCTTGGGAAAACCATCCAAGACTTAAATGTGATTAATGTTTGGTGGTGTTTATCATGTGCCAGATGGCTCAAGGTTAATACAAATGGTGCTGCTAATGATACTCCTAGTTTAGGTGGGTGTGGTGGTGCTTTAAAAACTAGTAAAGGCTTTACTAAGGGTTGCTTTACTTTTGCTCTTTCTTAAGTTCATGCCTTTAAAGCTGAGGTCTGGGCCATGATTCATGCCACTAAATTTGCAAAATAGTTTTCCTAGGATCATAATTCATTAAAGTTAAATTATTTTTTCAAGGCGCATTTGCTTGCTCACCTTTGCAAAATAGTTTTCTTGGGATCATAATTCATTAAAGTCAAATTATTTGCTTGCTTATCTCTCTTTATAGGTTCCATGGTACTTAAAAGCATGTTGGTCAAACTATTTAAGTTATATTTCAATGATTCACTTCCAAGTTTCACATATTATTAAGGAAGGGAATATGGTTGCTAATACTCTTTCAAAGTTTGCTATTGGGTCTTCTTCAGAGAATTGGTGGTTTACTTAGCTCAAATTTTTCTCCTCTTCACTTAGATGATGTCAATCATGGACGTTAGAATCGATTTTGTTAAATTTTTAGTTTTTGAAGCCAATACTCTTTTTCCTCTTTGAATCTATCTTCCCTTTGGTTTTTTTAGCTCTAAAAGGTTTTAATGAGGTTAGCCTGGTGTGTTTTCCTTTGTAACATTGTCATCTTTCCCTCTATAGGGCTGTTGGATTTTACTTCACTAGGTTTGTTTGGCTTTCCTTTTTTTTTTTTTTTGGTCCTCTTTTCTTTTTAATAAAATTTATTGAGATCGATTTGGGAGGTTATTTGTATTGATTTATTATTATTATTATTATTATAATATTTGTGTATTTCCTTTGTTATATCCTTTTGTACTCTCTTTTTTAAAAAAATAAATTATGACTATGTTAGTGGGATTTTGGGGGGTATCTTGATTTCCTTTATGCCTTAGTCACATTTTGATGAGAATCCACCCATGCCCGTACAACTGACTACCTGCTAAGGTGCTGATCCTGTATAATTAAATACGGAACCAATCACACGGGCACAAGCTAGAGATTTAAGGACAACATAGTTAGTTTTATTCACGGTGTTATCAAATTCCAATAGGGCATGTCAATACTAGAACATCCAAAGCCTACCTTATGCATCCAAGTTATGAATGAGGAAATGGACCTGGTAAGCTGTTTTGGTGCATCTAAGGGATTATGGCAGCAAGGGATTACTTTGTTAATTTTTGAACATGATTAAACTCACCAAGGGACCATGGTATCATGTTAAGGAAGAACCGAAGCTATTCAAATGAGGACTTTGACCTTTCTTGTGAATCAAGCAATTTTTCCTTATTCCAATCAAGGGTCACGTATGGGAACCAATATTAATACTATTTGGCATCCTACATGGCATATTGGAGCAGATTTGGAGCCTAAACTTGCTGGTGATTAGTTAAAGATAGCTTGTTTATTTAGAGTCTTTATTTTGGTTTATTTATTTATTTATTTTCTAGACAAATTATTTTAGGAAATTTATAATTTTATTATTTTGATTGTAAATTAATTAATTTCTAATTCAAATAAAGGAATTAATTAATCAAATTTAGATTAGGAAAGTAAAGAAAATTTGGCCACAACATGTTTCCTAAACGTATGGCCGATTTTCCTAATGTGATTTAGGATTTTTTTTTTTGTATTTTTAGCCTATTTAAGGGCTTATTTTTCAATGGAAAAGTAGCTTAGACATTATATAGAAAAACACTTGTGAGAAAAAATTCTCTTTGTTCTGTTTGAACACCTAAAATAAAAATAGAAATTGAGTCTTTTAGTTTGACTTATCAATAGAACATCCATCACCTATTGTGACGTCTTCATCATTTAAGGTTTCTAATCACAATTTGCTTAGGCGTTAAGGTGACCATTAGAATCTAAACTTAATTTTCGATCTGGGCTAATATAATACGGGTTTAGGAGTAAGTCGACCTAGGTTCATATCATTTGGTATCAGAGCTGAATTTTGTTTAGGTTTCATCTATCTTATCTGTTTTATTTTGTTTAGTGTTAATCTACAATTTTAGCATTAGGTCAAGGTTGATTATATCTTCTTCATGTTCTACATTGCAACCAAAAAACAAAAAACAAAAAAAAAAAAACACAAAAGTTTCTTCATAGCCAAATCTGTTTTTTTGTTTTAGTCAAAGTTTCGCTTCCTAGTTTGTTGGTTGTTTTGCATATTAGTTCTTAGTAATTTGGTTAATTGTTGATTTTTCTTTGCTATTTTAATCTTAATTAGTTGAATTAATATATTCCAAAAAAAAAAAGAGAGAGCAATTTGAATGCATATTGCATAAAAAGCCTAAAATTGTGCAATTTGTTTTTGTTTGAAGTGTGGATTGGGTTCGGTGAAATTTTAGCATTAGAATTGAAATTTTGGTGTTGTTTCTTGCTACTTGGTTTGGTGTTTATAATCTATGAGAGTTTAAAAGAAAACAAATGAAGAAAAGTCGAAGATATAAAAAAAAAGTTACTGCACAAAGGCCGGTTTTGGTAGATCATTATTGGGGATTGTTTACTTTTGAGAAACACAATTGTAACTGCTGGATTGTTGATTCTTTGTTCAATATTTGCTTATTGGATTTTGAATTTTGAGTGCTAAAATTTTTTGGATTAAAATTGGTAAAGGATTTGAAGAAAAAACTCAAATTACAAGAACTACAACCAACAATTTTTCCATATTTTGCTCGAATTGTTTCTTGTTCGTTGTTTGAATCTCTTTTCAAAATTTTATCTTCAATTATTAATTTCTTAATATTCTGGTCTGCTCCTTATTGATTCCGAAAATTTCTTGTTGATTTACCTTTTTTTTTTTTTTTTTGTTAGTTAGGTCGAGATTAGGTTTTATCAATTCACTCGGTATTTGGTTGTTTTAGTTGTTGTTTTGTTGATAAGGTTAATTAGGGCATACTTGTGATCTAATTGTTGTTTTGAGTGTGTTTTAATAGAAGTTTGAGATAAGTCTTTGAGTGGAAAAAGGCAAGAGCGTGTCAGCTTAAAAGAGAATTAAAAGCCGAAACTAGTGTGTAAACAGGAGTGCTAAGACCTTATTTGAGTGAAACACGTGAAGAAGTGAATTTGTGAGGATTTTTACATTATTTTTACTAACATGACAGATCCAAGAATGAGAAGAGGAAATGGTTCATTAAGAAATCTTGAACAGGAATCCATGAGATACAAAGGCAAATCAAGAGCAACGGGATTTGGAGGTGAACTTACCGTCACGATGGCGATTTTGGAACAACTTCAAAGGATGAATGCTTGCTTTGATCACCTAGATCAAAGAATGGACAGAATTGAGAATTCCCAAGGTGGGATGAAACCAAGACATGAACACTAAAGAGGTTGAGGTCGAGGCCAATTAGGCCGCCGACATTGTAGGGAGGAATTCGAAAAAGGTAATTATGGAGGTAACCTAGAGGAGGAGTTTGAAGATGTTTTTGCACTCCAAGGAGACAAACCCGTGGGAGGCAAGCTAGGGAGGAAGATGATGATAGATGACCTTGGAAATGTTAAGGTCAATATACCATCGTTTATGGGAAAGAGTGATCTGGAGGCTTATCTGGAGTGGGAAAAGCGTATGGAGATGATATTCAATTGCCATAACTACTCCAAGGCAAGGAAGGTTAAATTAGCTACTTTGGAATTTGGACATTATGCACTCTAATGGTGGACTAATGAGCCAGGTACCCAAAGGAGAGTTAGTGATGAAATAATTACTACTTGGCGACAAATGAAAGGAGCCATGAGAAAAAGACTTGTACCGACTCATTACCATAGGTTACTGCATCAAAGGCTTAAACCATCATCACAAGGAAGTAGAACCATGGAGGAATACTACAAAGAGATGGAGATGCTCATGATGAGATTGAGCATGAATGAGGATCGTGAGGCAACCATAGCACGATTTTTGGGAGGTTTTAATAGAGAAATAGCCAACCAAGTGGAGTTACAACAATATGTAGAATTAAAAGAGATGCTTCATGTGGCTATTAAAATTGAGAACCAATTTAAAAGGACGGATACAAGCTCACGGTTTGGAGGATTTTCCAATAGTGGGAGGCCTAATTCAAGTGTTTGGAGAAGCAATCCCACATATGCCACACAGCCAAAATCGAAGCATGGAGAAAAGAGCTCCAATCGACCAAAGAGGGATACAAGGTTGGAATCCATTCAAGCACCTCAGCTGGAAGGTAAATCTAATCCTAAATCCTCAAGAACTTGAGATATCATTTGTTTTAAGTGCCAGGGTTGAGGACATGTTGCCAACTAATGTCCAAACCAAAGAATTATGGTGCTGAAAGGCAACAGAGAGTTGGAGTCCGAAAGTGAGGGATCCAAAGCTGAAACCGAATTTATTGATGAAGAAATTGGAGTTGAAGAACAAGAAGAAGTCGACACTCTCAAAGCTTCAAAGGCCAAATTGAGCTTGGTAGCAAGGAGGGTTCTAACCGTATATAAAGATGAAGATGAAGTCTAAAGAGAAAACATCTTCCATACCCATTCAAGCTAACATTTGTAGTATGATAATTGATAGTGGAAGTTATGATAATGTAAATAGTAATGTGGAAGTTAAGAAATTAAGGTTAACAACCATTAAAGATTCTGAACCATATAGATTACAATGGCTTAATGATAGTGGTGAGATGAAAGTGAACAAACAAGCTAGGGTAAAGTTTAAAATTGATAAATATGTGGATGTTGTTTTATGTGATGTTGTGCCTATGCATGCCGAGCATATTTTATTAGGTAGACCATGGCAATTTGATAAAGGTACTGTACATTATGGTCGAGAAAATGCTATTGTTTTTAAATTTAAGGGAAAGAAGATTAAGCTCAAGCCGTTGACTCCAAATGAGGTATTTAGAGACCAATTTTTCAAATGCAACAAAGGAGGGAGGTATGGCCGACTCATCCATACAAGGTAAGTCTACAAAAACTAAATTTGAGGGGAAAAAGAGAGATGAACCTGAGAGAGAGGAAATTGGTGAGAAAGCCGAGAGTGAGGGAAAAATAATGGTGGCTGAGAGAGGTAAAGAAAAAGATAGGAAAGGAAAGAAAAAGAAAAAAATTTATCTTAGTTTAGGTGAGGTTAAAAAAGTAATTTTAAGTCATAAACCATTGCTAGTCATGATTTATAAGATGTTTATCTTAATGATCAAGCTAACTTTGAAGAACTTGAATTGCCAAGTTCTATTTCTTCCCTTTTGCAGGACTTTATTGATGTCTTTCTGGAGGAAATTTCTAGTGGTTTACCACCTATCTGAGGGATTGAACATCAAATTTATTTCTTTTCAGGAGCTGCAATTCCTAATAGACATGCATATAGGAGTGATCTCAAGGAGACAAAGGAGCTACAAAGGTAGGTAAGTGAGTTGTTAGACAAAGGATATGGATTCATAAAAGTATGATTCCATGTGCTGTACTAATTTTATTAGTACCTAAAAAATATGGATAATGGCGCATGTGTGCAGATTGTTGGGCCATAAATAATATAACCATTAAGTATAGACATCCTATTCCTAGATTAGATTATATGCTTGATGAATTTTATGGTGCATGCATGTTTTCTAAAATTGATCTTAGGAGTGGGTGATGTGATTCCGCCCGAACCCGTAAAACCGAGAATCCGCTGGGGTACCGACCCAATACAGATGAAGACCAGACCAATCACTAGAGCTAAAGCTAAGAGGTTTAGGGATC
This sequence comes from Ziziphus jujuba, assembly GCF_031755915.1. Taxonomy (NCBI): domain Eukaryota; kingdom Viridiplantae; phylum Streptophyta; class Magnoliopsida; order Rosales; family Rhamnaceae; genus Ziziphus; species Ziziphus jujuba. The sequence goes on from NC_083379.1 coordinate 22,199,160, forward strand.
ACCTTGGTGCATTTATCCAGGGCATTATTCATTCTCAAGAAGGCTTGTCTACTCCCGAAGAACCAAGACCTATTCTGAGCATACAAGTGGTGGAAGCCGGTACGGACCCGGGTAGCGATTTTTGTAATTTTTAGGAGTCCGGACAGCATTAAATGGTTCCAAATCTCTATGGATTCAATTCATATGTCTAATAAGTCATGAAATCAAGTCAACACAGCTTCAAAGGCAAGCAAATAGGTGCTGTGTGCATGGGTCCAAGATTTGCCGGGTTTTGCTGTATTTTGTACTGACTTTACTGTATTGTGCTGAGTAGGCCTTTTCTCTTTCTTCCAAGCAAGGGAAACATGTGGGACTTTATAATCAGATTATTTGGTATCCTAAGAAGCATATTGAAGCTGATTTGGAGCTCAAATTGGTCAAAGTCAACTTAGTCAAAAAGCTAGTATTTTAGTTTTCCTAATTTGATTCTACTTTTTGTTTTAGGAAATTACCATTCCTTTTTTATTTTTATTTATTTATTTTCTGGACAAATAAGTTTAGGAAAGTTATTATTTTATTATTTTCATTGTAAATTAATTAATTCCTTATTCAAAATAAAGGAATTAATCAATCCAAATTAGATTAGGAAATGAGTGAGAATTTCGGCCACCATAGGAAACTTCTTTGTATGGTCGGTTTTCCCTTTGTTTTTAGGGATTTATTTCATGACTTTGTAGCCTATTTAAAGGCTTATTTTTCAATAATAATTAAGCTAAATTTTATACAAAAAACTCTTTGTGAGATTGAATTCTCTTTGTTCTTTTGAACACCTAAAACACCATTAGAGAGTGAGTGTTTTAGTTTGACTTATCAATAGGACTTCCATCACCTACTGTGGCATCTTCCTTATATACCAAGGTTTCTAATCACAGGTTGGTTAGGGGTCAAGGTGACCATTAGAACTTGAACATAATTAGATCCTGGCTAATATAATATAGGTTTAGGAACAGGTCATCCTAGGTCCATATTGTTTGGTATTAGACCAAAATTTTGTTCAGGTTTGATCTATCTTTATTTACTTTATTTGTTTTTGTGTTATTCTATAATTTTAGCATTAGGTTAAGGTTGCATCCCTCCCATACACGTCTGCATCTTAAAAAAAAATAAAATTCAATCCTAGTTGAATTAGGATTTCCTAGTTTTATCGTATTTTTGTTTCCTAGTTTGTTGGTTGTTTTTCATCATTGTTCTTGTTAATTTTGGTTTTGTTGATTTTCCTTCGCTTTTTTAGTCCTAAATATTTGCATTCATATATTCAAAAAAAAAAAAAAAATAAGGGTTTGCAACAACATATAAAAAAAAAAAATGCACTTTTGTTTTTGTGGGAGGCCACGGGTTTGGTGGATTTTCGGTGTGGAATTGCAATTTTTAGTGTTGATATTTGCTACTTTGTTGTTTTATAATCTGTGAGTGAAAATTAAAAAAAAAAAAAGAAAAAAAAAAGAAGAGGAACAAGCCAAATAAACCAAAAAAAAATTCGGTTTGTTGGAGTTTGATTTGTTTGCCGGAAATTTGTTGGAGCCGTTGGTTTGTGATTATTTATTCAATATTTGAGCTGCTGAAGAATTATTTTTGCTGCTAGATATTTGGAATTTTGGGTGCTTAAATTATTGGATTAAAATTAGATAAAGGAATTGATACAAAACTTGAATTACAAGAACAACAACTAACACTATTCTATATTTTTGTTCGATTTGATTCTTGTTTGAGTTTGAAATTCTTTTTCCTAAATTTTATTCTTGAATCCTTAATCTCTTACCATCTGGTCCAATTCTTAAAAATTCCAAATATTTCTCCTTAATTAGCTTTATTTTGCCTAGAAAAGCCAAAAACTAGGTTTTGTTGAATTCTTCTGTATTGCCTACTTTTAGCTACTGTTTTGTTGATAAGTTTAATTAAAACATACTTGTGATCTAATTGATGTTTTGTGGGTGTTTTAATTAGAACTTTGAGATAATTCATTGAGAGTAAAAAGGCAAGAGAGTGTGAGCACAAAAGAGCGTTAAAAGCTGAAATTAGTGTGCAAACACAAGTGTCGAGTTCTTGTATTGAGTGAAACACATGAAGGAGTAAATCTGGTGAGAATTTATTTTATTTTTTTATTATTCATACTAACATGGCAGATTCAAGGGTGAGAAGAGGATATCCACCTTTGAGAATTAATGAAGAGGAGTCCGTAGGATTTAAAGGTGATTCCCGAGCTACGGGGAGTGGTGAGCAAACGGACATGAGGGCTATATTGGAGCAATTGCAGCGGATGAATGCCTAATTTGACAATATAGATCAAAGGATGGACATGATAGAAACATCACAAATAGGGCCGAATATAAGATTGGATGCTCATGGAGGACGAGGTCAAGGTCGAAGAGGCCGAGGGCGACCAAGAGAGGAGTTAAAGGAGGAAAATTTTGGAGATGACTTTGAAGAAGGAATGGATGAAACACTTGCTGTCCAAGAGAGGCTAGGCCATGGGAGGCATAGGAGTGAAGATGTAGATGATGATCTTGGCAACATCAAGGTAAACATCCCACCATTCATGGATAAAAGTGATCCGAAAGCATATTTGGAATGGGAAGAGAGAATGGAGATGATCTTTGATTGTCATAATTATTCGGAGGCTAAGAAGGTGAAATTAGTAGCAATGAAGTTTGGCCATTATGCACTCTAATGGTGGACCAATGAGCAAAATACCCGAAGGAGAGTTGGTGATGACTTGATCACTACATGGCACCAAATGAAGGGAGCCATGAGGAAGAGGTTCGTACCATCACATTATCATAGGTTGCTGCATCAAAGGCTTCAATCCCCTATCTCAAGGAAGTAGGTCCGTGGAGGATTATTACAAGGAGATGGAGATGCTCATGATGAGGCTAAACATGAATGAGGATAGAGAAGCAACCATGGCAAGATTCCTTGGTGGTTTGAATCGTGAGATAGCCAACCAAATAGAATTGCAACAATATATGGAATTAGAGGAGATATTGCATGTGGCTATTAAATTGGAGCATCAATTCAAGAGAAGCGGTGTAGGCTCATGGTTTGGAGGAGTTTCCAACAGTGGAAGATCAATTCCAAGTGGCTGGAGAAACAATCCTACCTTTGAAAACAACCCAAAGCTAAAAGTTGGAGAAGAAAGTTCAAATCGGCCAAAGAGAGAGACTAGAACCGAATCTGTCCAAGCACACAAAAGTGAAGGTAAACATGTGGGACTTTATGATCAGCTCATTTGGCATCCTAAAAAGCATATTGAAGCTGATTTGGAGCTCAAATTGGTCAAATTCAACGTAGTCAAAAAGATAGTATTTTAGTTTTCCTAATTTGATTCTACTTTTTGTTTTAGGAAATTATCATTCCTTTTTTATTTTTATTTATTTATTTTCTGGACAAATAAGTTTAGGAAAGTTATTATTTTATTATTTTCATTGTAAATTAATTAATTCCTAATTCAAAATAAATAAATTAATTAATCCAAATTAGATTAGGAAAGGTGTGAGAATTTCAGCCACCATAGGAAACTTCTTTGTATGGCCGGTTTTCCCTTTGTTTTTAGGGCTTTATTTCGTGACTTTGTAGCCTATTGAAAGGCTTATTTTTCAATAAGAATTAAGCTTGAATTTTATATAGAAAATTATTTGTGAGATTGAATTCTCTTTGTTCTTTTGAACACCTAAAACACCATTAGAAAGTGAGTGTTTTAGTTTGACTTATCAATAGGACTTCCATCACCTATTTTGGTGTCTTCCTTATATACCAATTTTTCTAATCACAGGTTGGTTAGGGGTCAAGGTGACCATTAGAACTTGAACGTAATTAGGTGCGGGCTAATATAATACAGGTTTATGAGCAGGTCGTCCAAGGTTCGTATCAATAGGTATCATTAAATTAGGACAAAGAGGGGGATGAATGGAAAACCACATTTAAGACCAAATATGGATTGTATGAATGATCAGTAATGCCTTTTGGTTTAACTAATGCATCTAGCACTTTTATGAGATTAATGAATTGATACGAACCTAGGCCGACATGAGTCTAAACCCATATTGTATTATTATGGATCTCAATAAAGTTCAGATTTTAATGGATTAACCTCAACCCATAACCAACCTGTGATTAGAGACCTTGGTATAATAAAGATGCCACAATAGGTGATAGATATACTATTGATAAGTCAAAACTAAAACACTGACTCTCTTATGGTGTTTTAGGTGCCCAAAGAGAACAAAGATAAATTCAATCTCCAATTAATTTTCTGTATAAAATTCAAGCTGCATTCTCATTGAAAATTAACCCTTTAATAGGTTCATGACATGAAACAAAAAATCCTAAAAAGATAGGACAAAACCATCCAATAGAATTAGGAAACCAAGTTGGCCGAATTTTTTCTCTCCTTTCCTAATCTATTTTGATTAATTAATTCCTTTATTTTGAATTAGGAATTAATTAATTTACAAAGAAAATAATAAAATAATAAATTTTCTAAGTTGATTTTTCCAGCAAATAAATAAATAGAAACTAAATAAAAGACTAATTTCCTAAAACAAAAGGTAGAAATCAAATTAGGAAACTAAAATACTATTTTTTTACTAAGTTGACTTTGACCAATCTTTGACCAATTTAAGCTCCTAATCAGATTCCAAATGCTTTGTAGGATGCCAAATAGGATTGTCATGGAGTCCCACATGTTGCCTTAGTTGGATCAAAGAGAAAAAGCCAACTCAGCAAAATATAGTAAAGTCAGCAACAAAATACAGTAAAATCGGCCAAAACTCCTCCTATGTGCATTAGCCCATTTTGTTTGCCTTTGATGCTTCTTTGACTTGATTCCATGATCTCCTAGAGATATTCATTGAATTCATGAATTATTGGAACCATTTCACGCTGTTCGAAGTCCATATTTGCACAAAAACAGTTACCCGAGTCTGTATCGGCTTCCACCACTTGTATGCTCAAAACAGGCCTTGTATCTTTAGGTATGGACAAGCCCTTTTGAGAATGAATTACTCCCTATATAAATGTAGCAAGGTTATCCTTAAACATCTTAGCTTGAGCCCTAGTGATCGATCCGGTCTTCATCCGTATATGGTCGGCACCCCAGCGGGTTATCGGTTATGCGAGCTCCGGCAAATTCTCATCATGGATCATGTCATGTGTCCATTCATTTGAAAATTTTGGTTGTTTATTTTGATGATATTCTTTTATATAGTAAAAATTTTAGATGATCATGTAGGACATCTTAGGTTAGTTTTAGAAGTGCTTAGGAAAGAAATGTTATTTGCTAATATTTCTAGGATTTGTTGTGATAGTGTGATTTTTGCTGAAATGGGCTGGTATTTCTAGGATTTGTTGTGATAGTGTTTAATCCAAGAGATTGGGTTTGGTTGCACTTAAGAAAAAAAAGGTTTCTAGAATAGAAAAAGTCAAAGTTTATGCCTCAAAAGGATGGGCCTGTTTAAGTTTTGGAATGGATCAATGAAAATGCTTATAAACTTCACTTACCATGTGAGTATAATGTGAGCACTACCCTTAATGTTGCTGATTTATCTCCATTTGCTGCAGGTGATGATTTTGATTTAAGAGTAAATCCTTTTCAAGAGGAGGGGAATGATGAGATTTCACCCATACCCCTACAACCAACTATCCCCTGGGATGCTGATCCTGTACAATTTAAAACAGGACCAATCACACGGGCACAAGCTAAGAGATTTAAGGATAACCTGGTTAGTTTTATTTAAGGTGTTATTAAATTCCAAAAGGGCATGACGATACCCGAAGATCCAAAGCCCGTCCTATGCATCCAAGTTATGAAGGCAAAAATGGACCCGATAAGCTGTTTTGGTGCATCTGAGGGTTCCGGGCAGCAAGGGATTACTTTGTTAATTTTTGAATATGATTAAACTCATCAAGTGACCATGGAATCATGTCAAGGTATAACCGAAGCTATTCAAATGAGGCATTTGCACATGGAGTTCACTTTGGTAAAAAATGCATGGTTTCAGCGCTAACTTTGACCTTTCTTGTGAATCAAGCAAGTTTTCCTTATTCCAATCAAGGGAAACATATGATAACCAATATTAATACTATTTGGCATTCTACATGGCATATTGGAGCTGATTTTGAGCCTAAACTAGCTGGTGATTAGTCAAAAATAGCTTGTTTGACAAACTAGTCAACTAGTTTCCTAATTTGAAATTTCGAATTATGTTTTAGAAAATAGTATTTATTTTGGTTATTTATTTATTTATTTATTTGCTGGAAATATTATTTTAGAAAAGTTAGAATTTTATTATTTTGGTTGTAAATTAATTAATTCATAATTCAAAATAAATGAATTAATTAATCCAATTTAGATTAGGAAAGTAAAGGAAATTTGGCTACAACATGTTTCCTAAAACTACAGCCAGTTTTCCTAATGTGATTTAGGGTTTTTGTTTTGTATCTTTAGCCTACTTAAGGGCTTATTTTTCAATGAGAAAGCAATCTAGATATTATATAAAAAAAATACTTGTGAGAAAGAATTCTCTTTGTTCTATTTGAACACCTAAAACGAAAATAAAGATTGAGTGTTTTAGTTCGACTTATCAATAGGAGAAGCCACATACACCATGGTTTCTAATCACAAGTTGACTAGGGGTTAAGCTGACCATTAGAATCTGAACTTAATTTTTGAACCGAGCTAATATAATATGGGTTTAGGAGCAAGTCGAACTAGGTTCGTATCACTTTTCTTTGTTACTATTACTATTACTATTACTATTACTATTGTTATTACTATTATTATTGTTATTCCCATTTCTACAATTTTCAACTGATTTAAACCTTTCTCTAACTTGTAAGATGCAGTTAATGTTCATTCTGTTTTAACATCAACTACTAATCAACAAGCTTGTTCTTATGCAAATGTTACGAAGGGTGTTACTAATGTGATTCTTCTCGCATTTGCTATAGTTTCTTAAAAAGGAAGTCTGTTTCCATATTTATGAACTAGAAAATCTTAAGAAGAGCATTTGAATGTTTATCAACACTTTCTCATTGGTTGTTTTATTCTTTCAAAGGGAGATGTTCCATGGAAATTTTAGGATTTGAAAATGAAACTGAGTTATATTTAGAAGTTACAACAATAGAGTTTGATTGCTTTAGGGTGAGGTTTTTATCAAGTTTATTACTTTTAGAAGCTAATAAAACCAGGGTTTGAGTTATGTGCTTTTTAGCTTTGAAACCTGAGATTTTTCACCTTCAAACATGGTCACCCAGCTTTAACTCTACTTATCAGAAGTCCATCAATGCATAAGTTTCAGTTAAGTTTTACGGTCGAAATTGGGTTTTTTTTACACCCATGATTCTTTACAATTTGGCCCATGGGGTTGGTGTGTCTTTTGGTATTGCTAAAGCTACTTTAACCAGTGAGATTAACAATTATGCTAATACTGTAATTTGCCTTAGACAACCATGCTACATAATGATGGGATCATGTTGAAATTTCTTTGTACTATGAGAATTGTCCTAGTAATGATCCAGTTTTCTAACTTAACTAAATAATACAATACCATCTCAATTCTCCAATCTAACACAAGATTTACAAGTACAAAAGTAAAATGCATTCAAATGAAATCCAAATACATGAGAAATAGTCCAAAAAGCTTAGATTCCAACTTAAACTTCAATCCTTAATTTGAAACCTCACTTCCAAACCCGACCACCCAATTAGTCCACAACTAAAAATCCTATAGAAAGATTTGGAATGGAAAGGTGAAATCAGGTACTTAGTGAGGGGTTTTACTACTTACAAAAAAAAATTAATAATAATAGTCCTACAATATTAAAATAATATACAAGTATGTATAATCAAAATATGAGATGCAACACATATGCCAAGGATTTTGGGAATTGGTAAAATAGTAAAGTCCTAAATATTTGGCATATAGTGCATACAAATAACATATTAGTGAATGTTTTAGCCTTAGTGAATCATTTATCAAACACACATGCAAGAATCAATTAAGATATGATAAAGGAAAACTTGCCACTACATATACAGAGAACAAATCAACATAGCTATGTAAATAACAAGAAACCATTATCTGAAAAAAAAAAAAAAATGAAGGAGACACTTAACAACAAGTAAGAGGACGTAAACTACCATGATCAACATTATCACAATATCATCAACATATCCACAATCATTATCATACCATAACCTTTGACTCCAGCTTTTGGTGACCAAACCAAATCCAGATGTTATGTTAGTCTGTTGCTTGGCAACGATCAACCCTATAGCCATAAAACAGCCTTGGTTGTCTCCTTAGGTGATTAAGCCAAGGCCATAGGAAAGCTATGTTTCTAGTCTTTATGTTGGTCAAACTAAATCCAAGCATCATAAATCATAATCAAATTATATCCATAATCATGTCCATTCATATCCATATCCATGAATCTTCAATCCTATTAAGGGTTCAAGGTTTTGTTTAAAATTAGTTTCTAAATTCAGGCAATGCACCTCACAAAAGTCAATATAGAAATCACTTATATAAAATGAGCTTATATGAATGCTATCTTGAAAGCCATTTTGATATATTGCTTTTCTCATAAAATTGCTTGGATGCATGGGCTTCAATTACACGTACTAGCATTAACTCATCATTGGTCTTATCAAAATCTACTTCTTATTTGTTTATGGATTCTTCTATTGCTGGTATGCAACCTTTCATTTTTAAATCTAAATGGTTAACACATTATAATTTTTCTAAGGTTATTTCTAAGGTTTGGCAGGTTCAGGTTTCAAGTAATCCTCTAACTTGTGTCATGGTTAATTTTAAGGTATTTAAGGTTGCACTTAAGTATTTGAATTTTAAATTTTTTTGGGATTTGAATCATAATATTTCAGTGGCTAAGTGGAAGCTTAGTGTTGTTCAAAATTCCATTGAAACTAACTTTAGGCTTATGTCTCTCTTGATCATCTTCTTTATTATTAGGAACTTAGATTGAAAGACTAATATAGAATTAAATAGCTTCATGATGGTGATCAAAACTCTGCCTTTTTTTAGGCATTAGTTCATAATAGGAAGGTGAACAAAGCTTTGAATCAACTCTCTACTGACGAGGTGATTATTTCTTATCCTTCTTTTATTACTCAACATGTCATTGATTATTTTGCTTATCTTTTTAAAGACTATTCTTCCTTTGGTACTATTGACATGAACTTGATCTCCAAAGGTATTTCTTGTTTGGTAACATATAAAGAGAATGATAGACTTATTGCAAGTCCTTCAGATTTTGAGATCAAAAATGTTGTTTTTGATTTGGACCTATAGAGTGCTCTGGGTGCTGATGCCTTTCTTGGTGTGTTTTATTGAAATACTTGGGATTTAGTAGGAATGATTTTATTTTGGCTATTAAATCTTTCTTTTCTACAGTTTTTTTCCTGCTTGGTCTTACTTTCAATTTCATAGTGCTGCTTCATAAAGTTGAACATGCCAATAGTGTTGACAAGTTCCAACCAATTGTCTTGGATAATTTTTTATACACGATTATTTCTAACATTATTACTGATCGGATTATTTCCATTGCAAGTAGAATTGTTAGCAATGGTTAGTTTGGGTTTATTAGAGGGCATCATGTAGAGGATTGTATTGTTGCTGCCCCAGACTGTATTAATCTTTTAGATATGAAATGTTTCTGGAGCAATGCGGAACATAAGATTGAAATTTGCAAAAATTTCAATTCAATGAGCTAGTATTTTATTTTAGCTATTCTTACATTTTTTTTTCTCTCTCTCTCTCTCTCCTTTAGTCTCTACAAATGGGTTATGAATATTTTTCATTCAACTCACATTCTTAGTTTTATTAATGGTTCATGTAACACCATGTTATGAGAAAAAAGAACCTTGAATTTGATTTTTTTTTTTTTTTTTTAGCATTCGATCAATGTTGAGAAATTTTATCAAATTGGACTTTTACATGGGACCAAGTTTGATTTTTCTATATAGATAAGAAATTTGGCTTTGACTTTTCTACCATTGCATGGAGCTCATTAATACGAATTCGTAAATTTGTAGCAAATATAATTCTTAGTTATGGTTAAATTATATGCTTCCTAAAAGTTTCAAGCATCAATATTTCTTTTGTCTCCAAACAAGTCTAATTTTTTATCACTCAGTAAACAGAAGGATCTATGAATATTGGGAAGTGTGCTTTGTGAAACAAATTTTCCTAACTTCCAAAATTGCCTCAGCCTGTATGGACAATCCCAAACCCGTATACCTGCTTCACAACTCACAACCTATTTATACACCAAACATAATCAAAGTGGAATTCATCTCTTTTATGGCCAACAAACCCTACATGTGTAGATGGTTGGAAAACCCACCCCGTAATTGGCTAACCACCAAAATTTTAAGTTAAACTATCGCCAAATGCTCCCAGATTGGGTTAGTGAAGCTAACAATGGTGAACGTTGGAAAGTCCACCTTGTCATTGGCTAGCCACCTAAATTTTAGGTTGAGCTGTCACCCAACACTCCTAGATTAGGTCAGCAAAGCTGACGATGGAGAACCATGGGTTTCTAATAAGTTGGCCAAATGTTTGGCAATTCAAGCTTACTCATGCCCATTATCCCCCTTTTTTTTAATCTTCTTAATCTAGTTGCAGCTTCTGTTGGTTAAGATTCCTCATGGTTTAAAAGATATATCAATATCATATTTGGCTAAATTTTTTAAAGAGTTTTTTATCATCAGATGTTTTTTAACCTAAGGTGAGCATATCAATGTGATCCTGATCTCATGGGCTTTCCAGTGATATATAGTTTGTGAAGTTTTTACATTGTTTGATTAATTTCTTATTTTAGGCCAATTACTTTAGTAGGATAAAATTGGACTATGTTTCGACAACCTAAGACCAAATTGAAGTTAGATTGTATTTCTAGATATTATTAAAACCCAATTAGAAGTTAATTTAATAAAATTGGCTCTAGGGTAAAAAATCCCAATTTTGGATAATGGGTCCTAAGGGCTCGTTATGTGATTGGACTTTTTGGTGGCCAATTTTGATAACCATGGTACTGTAAAAGTCATTTTAGGATATTTGGTATGCATTAATATCTACGGTTCAATTTTTTGGAGCTTAAGAAATATTTTATTTATAGGTCAAAGGCTATTTTGCAATCGATCGGAGTTAAACTACAATATGTGAGTGAATTTTTACTTTCGAAAATGATTTAGAGTGACACGCATAATTTGCATTATTTTAATATGTTTTCGAAAATATAAATTTTATGGTTTTATATCATTCAGATTATGGTTTTATGTTTTATCATTTCTGAAAATATTTACAAAGAATATTTTGATATGATTATATTTTGAGTATGTTGATGATCATAGATATATTCGGATTATGATTTTTGAAATGGTATTATATTTTTGCAATTTTGGATTAAAATGTGGATTTTAAATGTGTACCACTACCATACCATGGATTTTGATTTAATGGATATATGCTTATGTGCTCTCATTCCCATTTCTTACTCTTATCACGTGTTTCATGAGGTTGGATAATAAAGTCCCAATTCGCAATGCCTCTGAGATGCCAAAGATCGCATTGATAGCTTCTCCCTCCTCAATAGTTTGCAACATACTGAGATACTAGCTATGGACATGTGATGGATTATTGTTATGTATATGGAGCATAAAGATATTATATGATACACAAAGGATTGGATATTTTGGATTTTGGATATAATGTTTGTTTATGATATTTTGGATATTGGTTATAATGTTTGTTTATGATATTTTGGATTATGGATAAAATAGTTATTTATAATTATGGTTCCTTATATGAAATCCAAGTTTTATTTTATTAAAAAGTTATGATATTTACCAATATTATTATATTTCCTTATAAGATATGTGATTTACTTGGATTTTGGGAAATTACTTTGGTTTTGCAAAATCATTTTCTAAAGTAGGGGAATTTTTGAAAGACTGAGCATGATGTATTGAGAGGAATGATTTTAATTAAATATATTTATTTTTCAAATATTTATATTATTCACTCACTGAACTTATCTTATAGTTTTATATTCTTAAATTGTCTCCAAGGACTCAGCTGAAAGTTACATAAATGACATCCAAGCATCTTCATTGTTTGTATATTATTTTCTTATGGATGTATTTTTTTTTTCTTTGGCTTTAATGATATTATGAAATCTTTCTTTCATTAATTATAATATATAAATGATACTAAACACCTTCAAAAATTTTCATTTGTTCATTTGTATTTCTTAAATTACTTTGGTGGATTGACCTATATTTGCAAAACTGTTTTGATGTCTATGTTGTTTTTGAAATTATTGTAATTACAATAGTTGTATGGAAATAATTTAAATTATTTCGGTGGGGCTTATCCTAGGTAGAACCTCTTCGAATGTCTAGGAAAGACTCTGAGAGTGGTCTTGTCAATTCTCTTATAAGTTATTTTGGTTGCTTTTATGGTGTCCACGAAAAGGACTCATTATCTCCTTTACCTTTTGGTTTACTGCAGGATTTTTTGGGAAGATATATTTCATAGCTTATTATGCAAGGTAATCTTGTTCCTATGAGTTCTTCTAGGAGTCGGCATGCTCCTATTCATCTCCTTTATGTTGATATTATATTATTGTTTTGCAAAGGTACATCTTAAAATATCATATCTATTATTTTAGCTTTCAAATTATATGTGTGACACCTCAAATTTTCAAAATCCTAATTCTTTTTATTTAGAAAAAAAAATTCATGATGCTTGAATATTTTTAACTATCTAAGAAAAAAAAATTTCCAAGGAAAAGTGTGGTGAGATTTGTTTTATTTTACTACTTTTAGTGATTACAAAATTTATTTTGGGGAAAAATGTAGTCTTGTGATTTAATATTTATATATATATAGTCAGTTTAAAGTAAGGTTTACCTTATTTTATTAACTAAGGTTCACCTTTGATGACTATTAAATCACATTAAAAGATAGAATTAAAAACTTAAAAAGTGGTCAAATAAGGGTTTAATAACATACCAAAACTTAAAACCGTTTTAGGGAAAGTAAACCGTGTAGGAACTCGGTGATTAATAAACGTAATTTTAAATTTTAGCTCTTGATGAGATCCAATGGCTAAAAAAAAGAATACCTCATGTTACTTTTCATATTAAGAACTTTAGTTGAACCTAACTCTATGTATATGTGTGTGTGTGTGTGTGTGTGTACATATGCCCAATTATTTTATTTAAGATATGGAAATTGTTATAATTTTAAAATTCTAGAATTCGCCATGTGGCATGTGTGTATATTATACAATAAATGGATGAGGAATTTATTGTTCTATCCCAAAATACTTTTTGGGAATGCATAGTTATGGAAAGGATCTAGGTGGGATTAAATTGATATGCAAGGGGCAACTAGGACGTTTTATATACAAATCCATTTGAACTTCCTATTGTACCCTTAATTCTTTTGTATTTATACAAATCATATAAGGTTGAATATGTCTTTTTTCTTTTATTTAAGATATAGAAATGGTTTTAATTTTTAAAATTCTAGAATTCACCATATGGCATGTGTATATATTATATAATAAATGGATGGGGAATTAGTTGTTCTACCCAAGGATCTTTTTGGGAATGCATAGTTATAGAAAGGATCTAGCTGTGATTAAATTGATATGCAAGGAGCAACTAGGACCTTTTATGAACAAATCCATTAGAACTTCCTATTGTACTCTTAATTTTTTTGTATTTACACAAATCATATAAGGTTGAATATGTCTTTTTGCTTTTAACTTAATTGGAAATTACGAGTTCATTTTCCTTGCAATTTTTCGACCTCCATTGAGAACCACACTCCCTTTTACTCTAGTTTTTGTTTTCTTCTTCTTCTTCTTATTTCTTCGTTGTAAAAGATCAAGACACCACCAACAAACGCTTATATTTGTTTCATATTTTTTTGGGGTTTTGGTAGCGTTACCCCCTAAATTTTTCTCGGATTCACAATTTGCATCATATGATTCATATTTAACACCTATGCCTCATGAACATAACTTTTGGCAGCATTAATCTAGGATCTTAACTCTATTTCTTTTTCTCCGTTAAGTGTTATGTGCCATGAACTTGAATGGTTTTCTCTTGAAAAAAGAAGCGTATAATGGCTAAATTAAAATCTCCAAGCAAACCTTTTTCTATCTCCCCTTTCATAGATACTTTTTCTTTTCTTGAAGTTTTCAGTTTCACCAAGAAAATGGTTGGCCAAGTCAATGGAAGCCTATATTTTCCAATTCCAATAGATCGAAGTCATAAACATTAGGTTATCATGACACAACCAACAAACATTTATATTTGTTTCATATCTTTTTGGGTTTTTGGTAGCATTACCCCCTGAACTTTTCTTGGATTCACAATTTGCATCATGTGATTCATATTTAACACCTATGCCTCATGAACATAACTTTTGTCAGCATTAATCTAGTATCTTAACTCTATTTCTTTTTAGCCATTAAGTGTTACATGCCATGCACTTGAATGGTTTTCTTTTTGAAAAAAGAAGTGTATAATGGCCAAATTAAAATCTCCAAGCAAACCTCTTTCTCTCTCCTTTCTCATAAGTACTTTTTCTTTTCTCGAAGTTTTCATTTTCACCAAGAAAATGGTTGGCCAAGTCAATGGAAGCCAATATTTTCCAATTCCAATAGATCAAAGTCATAAATGTTAGGTTAATCCACTATGCAATCTAATTAGTATTAATAAACAAATGAAAAATGCCAAAAGTGCTCAATATAATGTATACATTAGAATTTAATGAAAGAATGAATATCTACTATCATTAGAGTCAAAGGAAAATAATAGTACATCAGCAGTAAAATGACATACAAACAATGAAGATGTCTAGATAGGATGAATGTAACCTATCAATTGAGGTCTAAGGAAACAATTTAAAGATACAAAACTATAAGATAACCTCAGTGAATCGAGTAAAATAATAATATGAAAATAATTATTTATTTTCAAAACAATTCTCTCAAAAACCTCACTTTCACTCTTTTGAAAGCTTTCCTATTTTAGAAAAAGTCTTTTACAAAACCCATGATTTTTCCCTTAAAATATAGCAAATATCATGTTTCATATGAACATATTTGCATATATAATACCAGTCACAAGCTTATGTTCTTAAATAAAAAATTATATTTTTCAAAAATATAACCCATAAGTAAAAGTAATAGTTTTATAACCATAATTAACACAATACCAAAACTTATGTGTCATGTCTAGTACCAAATCTTGTTATACGACCTTTAGCATTTTGAGGTATCACAGAGTCAATGGGGGAAGGGGAAACTATTATACTACCCTCAGTGTCTCTGAGGAGTTGTAAAGCTGGGACATCTCAACCAACTTCTACATCACATGATAATAGTAGAAGGTTGAGTCATACATACATATATATATATATGTAATCATAACTATATCTATAACTTAATCCATGTCTATATATGTAATCTTAGTATTACTTGGCATATAGTATCACCAATCTATATCTCACATATTTATAACAAAATATCATTTATTTTCTTATATCCATACCTCCATACCCAAAAATTCAATGTAACAATTTGACATATCATATACAAATCATCTTTGTATAATATATAAAAGTAAGATAGTTAGTAAAAACTTATTGTCACACGTATTACAATTTTTAGATTCATTTTATTTTCCTCTAAAAGTATTACAAAAAAACTAAAATTAAAAATATAATTGTCTATAATCTTAAAATCATTGCCATATGTCATTCTTAGCTTCATTTTATTTCCTTCCAAAGGCATTACAAAAAAATTAAAATCCATAATAAAATTGTTTAAAAAAATCCTACAATTTAATAAAACTTGAAAGGAATAATTAGTCTTGATTCTTGAAAATTTCCACAATGTGTGGGTATGTCAAAATTTGGCTATAAATCTTTCCAATAACGTGTACCATGGTTTTAGCGTAATTTATATAACTAATATCTCTGCAAATAAAAATTCCACAATCTTTATAAAACTTAGAAGATAAAATTTGATCTTGATCTTTCACAGTGTTTGGGTATGAAGATTTTATTTATGGTGATGGAACAAAACTTGACAAGAGGAATTTTTTTTCTCCACATTTGGGTTTTTATTTTTATTTTTTAAAGATAAAGTAGAAAACATGTATATAATAAAAGATATTTTATTTTTTAAAGATATTTCATATAAAAACTCTATACACTAATACATATTTATATATGGATATACAATAAATGAAATTTCATTGTAAATAATAAGATTAATATATTATAATCCATAATAAAATTTATCTCCTTATCAGAAATTTAAAGTGGATAATGCATTTTTTAAAATATTTTTCAAAAAGTGCTCAAAATATACTTATATATGTATGTATATTTAAAGTTGCTTTTTAAAAGGTAATCTCGAAATTATGATAATATATATATATATATATATATATTTGTGATTAACTATTATATATATATTTCATTTGTCAATGATAATTTATACTATCTTCTCAGCAAAAATAAAAAAAAAAAAAAGAAACAAATACAAAATACTAAATCAATGATAAATTTTTTTTTTTTATATATATTCAAATTTATAAGGCATATTCTCAAAGGATAATTGAAATTTAATTTCCATCTTCCATTAGGGAATTTTTTTTCTTCCTTCTTCTTAATAATAGGTAATTACAAGAATATTCATATTTAATTTTTTTCATTTTTTCATCTTTGATAATTAGGACGTCAAAATCTTCTCTTCATTTTTCTTATCCATACTAAAGAACTAGACAACCCCACATTTAAAAAAAATAAAAAAATAAAAAATAAAAAAAAGTTCACTACAACTGTAAAGAAGAAAATGGTTTAGAATACCCATAAACATATCCTTTTACATGAGGCACCTTACTAAAAGCGTTAGAGAATTGGGAGAAATTATCAAGAAATATGGATTTGAACGTAGCTTGGTTGAGGTAACTCATTTATTTGTTAGATTTCACCTCACATCTCCATCCATTGCAAATTTTGGTTGTGCTTGCCTTTGAATTTCTTGATTTTTTTATTCCCATTACTATTAAAATTGTTTGAATACATTAAAAAATAAATAAATAGATACCATAAAAGTTAGGGATAAATCTAATTTATATTGATACGATGAAGATAATTTTGAGGCATCACAGAGTCAATGGGGGAAAGGGAAACTATTATACTATCCTCAGTGTCCCCGAGGAGTCGTAAAGCTGGGACATCTCAACCAACTTCTACATCACATGATAATAGCAGAAGGTTGAGTCATACATATATATATATATATATGTAATCATAACTATATCTATAACTTAATCCATATCTGTATATGTAATCTTGGTATTACTTTGCATATCGTATCACCAATCCATATCTCACATACTTATAACAAAATATCATTTATTTCCTTATATCCATACCAAAAAATTCAATGTAACAATTTGACATATCATATACAAATTATCTTTGTATAATATATAAAAGTAAGATAGCCAAAAAAAAATTATTGTCACATGTATTACAATTTTTAGATTCATTTTGTTTTCCTCTAAAAGTATTACAAAAAATCTAAAATTAAAAAATATAATTGTCTATAATCTTAAAATCATTGCCATATGTCATTCTTAGCTTCATTTTATTTCCTTCCAAAGGCATTACAAAAAAATTAAAATCCACAATAAACTTGTTTAAAAAAATCCTACAATTTAATAGAAGGAATAATTAGTCTTGATTCTTGAAAATTTCCACGATGTGTGGGTAATAAATCTTTGCAATAATGTGTACCATGGTTTTAGCGTAATTTATATAACTAATATCTCCGCAAATAAAAATTCCACAATCTTTATAAAACTTAGAAGATAAAATTTGATCTTGATGTTTGGAAAGTTTCATAGTATGTGGGTATGAAGATTTTATTTATGGTGATGGAACAAAACTTGGCAAGAGGAATTTTTTTCTCCTCATTTGGGTTTTTATTTTTTATTTTTTAAAGATAAGTAGAAAACGTGTATATAATAAAAGATATTTTAATTTTTAAAGATATTTCATATAAAAACTCTACACGCTAATACATATTTATATATGGATATACAATAAATGAAATTTCATTGTAAATAATAAGATTAATATATTGTAATCCATAAAAATTTATCTCCTTATCAGAAATTTAAAGTTGATAATATATTTTTTAAACATATTCTTCAAAAAGTGCTCAAAATATACTCTTATATATATATATATATATATGTATATTTAAAGTTGCTTTTAGAAAGGTAATCTCAAAATTATGATAATATATATATATATATATATTTGTGATTAACTATTATATATATTTCATTTGTCAATGATAATTTTTACTATCTTCTCAGCAAAAATAAAAAAAAGAAAAAAATACTAAATACTAAATCAATGATAAATTTTTTTTATAAGTATATATTCAAATTTATAAGGCATATTCTTGAAGGATAATTGAAATTTAATTTCTATCGTCCATTAGGGATTTTTTTTTCTTCCTTCTTCTTAATAATAGGTAATTACAAGAATATTCATATTTAATTTTTTGCATTTTTTCATCTTTGATAATTAGGACGTCAAAATCTTCTCTCCATTTTCTTATCCATACTAAAGAATTAGACAATCCCACATTAAAAAAATAATAATAAAAAAAAAATCACTACAACTATAAAGAAGACAATGGTTTAGATTACCCATAAACATATCCTTTTGCATGAGGCACCTTACTTGAAGCGTTGGAGAATTAGGAGAAATTTCAAGAAATATGGATTTTAATTTAGCTTGGATGAGGTAACTAATTTATTTGTTTATTTCCATATTTTTATTTGTTAGATTTCATCTCACATCTCCATCCATTGAAAATTTTGGTTGTGCTTGCCTTTCAATTTCTTCATTTTTTTTTCCCTTACCACTAAAATTATTTGAATACATCAAAAAAAAAAAAAATTTGATACCATAAAGTTAGGGATAAATCTAATTTATATTGATGCGATGAAGATAATTAAGTACTAGAATAAGAACTTTTTTTTTTTTTTTTTTAACATAGATATAGATTCTGGATAGTTTACTTGCATGTTAAGAAAGTCTGAATCCTAAATGGCTTAGGGCTTTTTCATGATTTGAAATTGGCCAAACCGTATAGAATTAGATGTTCGATATATATGGGCTTGCATCTAATTTTAATAAACTTTAACAGTTGTGCCAAAAAAGATTTATGAGATCAGTCAAGGTTGGTTTTTACCAAAGTCTTTTTTTTTTATTTGTATTTTTTATTGATTAGTATTTTCAGCGTTTAAACATTTCAAAGTATCTTGATGCAAAAATGTTAATACCAAAATATATCTCAGTTGTAGTCCATTGCATTCTAGCTTCTCTCAATCCTCTTTTTATTCAACCAAAGTAATATCTCCAACCCCTTTTCAATTCAATTTATTTAGTAGCAACAATATACTATGTTATTTTATTTAATCTTTCCAATTACAAATTACGATCTAATATAACTATATTTATTGCTCAATTATATGTCAAATTGTAAGATTTTATGCTTTTTCCTTTTGTTATTCGCATATGTTTTAGGAATATTTGTTAAATTTTAAAATTTCTTTTTCAGTTAAAATTTCATATGTTTTAGAAATTAATAGTGTTGAGATGATTTAATGAACGAATATGTTTTTTTTATTTTTTTATTTTCATTACATATTAATGATATATTAAATATTAATAATATTGTTATTATTGCTGCTGTTATTATTATTTAAGATTATTTTTAAATACACTATATAATACATATAATATAATTTAAAAGTTTGCCTGTAAACATGCATATAATACTTAATGTATAACAATATTATTATTTAATATTATATATATATATATATTATATATAATAGAATAGTATAGTATTATAACAATGTTTTTCTATAAATTTTAACAAATTTTGCCAAAAATTTATAGGTTGGATGGATACAGATAACAATAAAGTATCTATTGATTTGTTATTTAACATTGATTCAAGTGTTTTGAAATAACAATGTTAATGAATAATTTTATAATTGGATTTAACAATATTAAATTTAAGACAACAAAATACAAGAACAAGTTGAACCTTATGCTAAAGACTAATTCTGTAGAGCAATTGTATTTAATGAGGAGTTTTATTGTCCGTCAAAGTATTTTGTTAAGTAGCAATCAAGGATGAATTATTTTCCCTCTAAAACTTATTTTATATATTAAAGTTGGATAGCTTTCTCTAGTGACAATCAATGGAGAACTAATTAAATTAAATATTATCTATAATTTTTATAAAAACATGTCTAAGTTCCAATATTTAATATTTGATAGTAGATAATATTATTTATTGAAAATAAAACATTAAAATTTAAATTGAAAAATTGATAATTATCTATGATTTTAATATTAAATATTAAATATTATCTAATATTAATATAGAAGAGCAAATATGATATTAGATTTAAATTTAAATTAAAAAATTGATAATTAGCTATAATTTTAATATTTAATACTTAATACTTAATATTAAATTATATAATATCGAATATTTAATATAAAAGAAAATTAAAGATTTTTCAGAAAAAAAAATATGAATGCATTATTTTTATTAATTATATATATACATATTTGTTCACCGATTTGACTAATGTCTATAAAATTCTATACACGGTACAAATAATTATAAATAGGAATTAAATTGTACAACGCAATCATTTTTTTTTTTTTTGGTAACTATATAATTCAATGAAAATTGTATAAGACTAATGACCATCAATTTAATTTGTAATTACAGTTAAGTTGGCTTATGTGATTTTGATTTAATCTCGAATCTTGATTGTTATTCTGTGTTGATTTTATTTTTTTTAATAAGAATGATAATATTACTGAATAATTATTCTACTATTTAATTATTTTTCTAATTATATTATTATATTCTTGAATATAGAAAATGGATAAATTTGAACTAGAATGATAATTATTAAACTTAAATTTAAATTGAAAATTTGATAATTATCTATAATTTTAATGTTTAATATTCAATATTAAATTATCTAATATCTAATATTTAATATAAAAGAGAATTGAAGATTTTTTAGGAAAATATGTGAAGGCGTGACTTTTATTAATCATATATATACATATTTATATAGGATTTGACTAAAATCTACAAGGTAAGATAATCTATATATGGTACAAATAATTATAAATAGAAACAATGATCTGTAAAATTTAATGAAAATAATAAAAAAATTCTAAGATATATATAAAAGGAAATATCCCTAAAATTAGAAGAAAAACATATATTAGATAATGGAAGAGATTTAGGAGAAAACAATTATCTCATTTAAACTGAATTTTGTATCTAATCAAATTGAATCTTTTATATGGAGAAATAAGGTATACTTGAAATTTATATTTTGATGGAGACATAAGATTTATTTTAAATTTATATTTTAAAATATAAATTTCAAGAATTAAAATTTAAAGGTCAAAAATTGTATTTAAAAAAATTGAAATCCAAATTTATCGAAAGTCTCACAACTTTGTAAAAAAAGGGAGAAATACGTTGGAAAAATAGTACAAAAAGGTTAAAAAAATATAGAGAAGAGATAAAGTGAGAAAAAAAAAATAAAAAGTAGAGAGAAAAAAAAATGTCGACATATGTATAGATTTTATGCGAAAATTTAATGTTGTAAATACTATAGGTGAAAATTTTCTAATATAAAATTTTATCTTCAAATTGTTTGCTGATATTTTAAGCGTAATTAAACATGATGAATATGAATTATTTGATAAGTATAAAGTTGATTATGTAATGATTTATACCTCTATAATTAATAATTTTTTTTTTCAATCTTGTTGAAGATATAATTGAAGAGATTGCCGCTAAGGAAAATGCTAAGTGTTAAGAATTTTGTAGAAAGACAAGCAAGTTCATTGAATTATGCTTTGGCGCCAGAAGTTACTTTATCCATAATTATTTTAAATCTTAAATTATAATTTTATTTGCATATATCATTGAATGAATTTTCATATATATTTTTTCAAATAAAACAAACTTATGTATATTTTGTTGGTGAAATTGTAGGTGAGATAAATGGCTATTTAGAAGTAATTTTCATGCTCCAAATATATCATGCCAAAAAATTCACAAGTTATATAAATTTATAATTTTTAAAATTTATAAATATTCAAATTAAAAAATTTATTTGTGGAATGCTATTTATATAATACTTTAATATTTGATTTAGTTATAATTAATTAACTTTTATTGATAATTATCGAAATCATCTATTGCAGTTACACTTCCCATACATCGCACGGGTTTAACACTAGCATTTAAATAAACTAAATAAAATAATCAAATTATAAATATTTCTTTGATACCAAAAATATTATTATGTAAAGTTATATAATAGTATTCAATCCAACTGTCGAAGCTTTTAAACACTAAGATCCACAATTTTATTATGAGTATATTAAAATTTGGAAACAATTAAAAACTTGCTAAAAATCATATAAAATAATAATTTTGATGTATACTCACATATATAAATATATATAATTATATAACCAAAGCTTCTATAAAATTTCATAAAACTTCAAATACCATGAACCATCAATTTAATATGCCTTAAAAATATTTAGGAATATAAATTCGCTCACAGGGCCACATCTTGCTCTTAATCCATTATTAGATCACCTCCAATCTCCATCTTAGTATCTAAAATATAACAAGAACACTTTTTAGGCTTTCAAAGATTAAACTAGATGCATTGGTTCATTCATAATATCTTAAAATAACTTTTATAACATTCCAATTACCAAAATTGCTCACTAAAAATCTAATTATACTATGAACCCTTTGATGAGAATCTGCCTGTACGCCACTGGAGTGCTAATCCTGTACAACTAAAGACAAGACCAATTATTAGGGCACATGCTAAGAGATCTAAGGACAATCTGGTTAGTTTCATTCAAGGTGTTATTAAATCTCAAGAAAGGCATGATAATATCCGAAGATTCAAAGCTCGTACTGTGCATCCAAGTTATGATGGCAGAAATGGACCCCGAAAGCTGTTTTGGTGCATCTATGGACTCCGGATAGTAAGGAATTAGTTTGTTAGCCTATAAACATTATTAAGATCACCAAAAGGCTATGGAATCATGTCAAGGCAGAAGCAAAAATATCCAAGTTCATCATTTGTACACAAGCCTTCAAGTTGGCCGAAAATCACCCTTTTGGCACTGGAAGGGTTCGTTCTTGCATTCCAAGCAAGTTTTGCTTAGTTCAATCAATAGCAACGTATGGGATCCAATGCTAATCTTATTTGGCATCCTACATGGCATATTGAAAATGATTTAGAGCTTAAAATAGCTGGTGAATAGACAAAAAGAGCTTGCTTGACAATCTAGTCAAGTAGTTTCCTAATCTAAAATTTTAACTTTTGTTTTAGGAAATAATCTTTTATTTTGGATTTTATTTTATTATTTGTGGACAAATTAATTTAGAAATTTTGATACTTTATTGTTGTGAGTGTAAATTAATTAATTCCTATTTCAAAATCAAGGAATTAATTAATACAAAATTAGTATAGGAAACTAGGAAAAATTTGGCACTTTCCTAATCTTTTCTCTATATTGGTCGAATTTTTCTAATGTCTTTAGCATTTGATTTCTTGTAACTTTAGCCTATTTAAAGACTTATTTTTCAATGGAAAAGCAGCTTAGATTATTATTCAAAAAATATTTGTGAGAAGAATTCTTTTTGTTCTTTTTGAACACCTAAAACATCGAATAGAGATTGAGTATTTTAGTTTGACTTATCAATAAGACATCCATCACCTATTATGGCGTCTTCATCATATACCAAGGTTTCTAATCACAAGTTGATTAGGGGTCAAGATGACCATTAGAACTTGAACTTAATTATGATATAGGCCGATATTATATGGGTTTAGGAGCAAATCGACATAGATTCGTATCACCCTTAATATTCGGTATCCAAAATTAGGGCTATTAAGTGTCATTAACATCCAATTACATCAATCCAACTTCAAATTTTGTCCAATTCGTCCAATTATGTTTCGATACAATATAACTTTATCTAGTATTTAACTAATTGATCTAAAAATGAAAATATTATCAAATGATATCTGAAATTCAAAAACTTTATATCAATGAAAATCCTAGGAGATAAGAAATGCATTAGTGTAATCATACTGGTCTAAAAATCTTGCCAGTATGTCAAAAAATTTGGCCAACCTAAAATGGTCGGAAAAATATGTAACACATAAAAATAGATTTAAATGGTCCAAAAATGGCGGGTAAGAACTATGGCACGACCTAAAATGGTCGAACAAGGACAAGTTTCAAGCAACTCGATCAAAATGTTGGCGACGCCTTCTAGCTATCGATCCTAGCACGTCTAGTAATGGTTCATCATGAAAATTGGTTATGGCCGAAAAGTCAATGGGCTTTGCCTACATGCAGTGCATGTAGCCTATAAATGGTAAGAAGTGGCTTAATTCTGTTAAACCTAATGGTGGAGGAAAGTGGATCATAGGTGGACTTGGTTCAGTCCATAGGTCTGCTTAGGTTTCATGGGGTTGAGGATTTTTATGGGCAAACTAGGTATTTTCAAAATGTTGGGTTTCCAAAGCACATAATCCTAGGTATGTATAGGCCCTTGGATCCACTAACAAAAAAAAAAAAAATTGGGATTGATTTTGACATTAATATAATATTAATGTTTAAAAAGATCCCAAAACCATAACTTTTTATCGATCACTCAGAGTAGAGAGTACCACTGGTCTATGAACTTGTATCAACAAGCTCTACACAATGATATAAGACTTAAAGCCAAAATTCATCTCCAAAAAAGTCAAACTTAGTTCAACTTAAAAGTCTAATTTGGTTAAAATTGGTTAAACCATCTTAGATTTTAAATTTCATGTATTTTTTAAGGACGGGTTGGAGTAAGATGTTATGATATGATAGTGATTGTGGATATATAGATGATATTGTGATAATGTTGATTATGGTATTTTATTTCCTCATAATTGGTGTTAAGTATCTTAGTCAAGCAATGAAGATAATGGCTTTTGGTTATTTTCGCACTTACATATTTTGATTTGTTTTCTATATGTGTTGTGGCAATTTTTACCCTGTCATGCCTTGATTTGTTCTTGGCATTTGGGTTAGGTAAATAATTCACTAAAGGCAAACCTATATTGATCTTTTCTTTGTATGTGTTACATGCCAAATAGTTAGCATTTTACCATTTTACAAAAACCCAAAACCAGTAGCATATGCATTACATCTCATTCTCATTATATATACTTGTATATTATTTTAATATGACAGGATTATTATTGTTTTCAACTTGAGTATTAAAACTGAGTATCTTTACTCACTCCTCCATTCCCAATCGTCCTATAGGATTTTTAATTAAGGATTTATTGATGCCTCATTTGGAAGTGAGGTACCAAATGGAGGATTGAAGTTTAAATTGCATTCGGAGCTTTTTGGACTATTTTTATGTATTTGAATTTCGCTTGTAATGGTTTTATTTTTGCACTTGTAAATCTTGTGTTAGATTGGAGAACTGAGATGGTATTGTATTATTATGGTTAAGTTGGAAATGAAGGTTGTTATGATATGTAGGTTTCTAGTCAAATTGTAAATTGGGAGAAGCCAAACATTTATTTTGGTAAATCCATTTGTCTATCATGGAAACTATCTATTATTTCTAGGGTTTGCATGAAAAATAGTTTTCTTCCTTTTATTTATTTAGGGGTTCCTTTATTAAAATATCATCCTTCTAAAGTTCATTTTTGTCCAATAGCAAATAAAATTATGGCTCAATTGGATTATTGGAAGGTAAGTCCCTTTCTTTAGCTGCTCAGGTTTTCTTGGTTAACTTCATTATCATCTCAAAATTCGTTCACATTTTTATTAGACCTGGCAATTCATATTCATATGTCGTATTCGTGTCAACCTGTTTAATAATCGTGTCAAAAATGCCTAACCCGAACAGGACCCATTTATTAATCGTGTCAGGTATCCAAAACACTAACCCGACCTATTTATAAACAGGTTAACATGACACGACCCCGTTTAACACGATTATTTTAACGGGTCGTTTTGACCTATTAACCCGTTAACTTGAAATTGACCTATTAACCCGAAAACTAACTTATTAACCCGTTAACCCGAAAATTAACCTATTAACCCGAAAAAAAATTTTATTTTTTATTTATTTTTATGTTTTTGTTTTATTAAAGATGTATTTTTTGTTTTTAAAAAATTAGTAATAGAAAATTATTTTTATAAAATTTTTAATTTATAATATTTTTTAGTTATTAAATATTATATTAGTGATAAAATATTAATTTAAAATTAAATTTAAATGGGTTGTAATAGGTGTATAATCGTGTTGGGTTGAAACTGACACGTTTAATAAATGGATCGTAACTGGTCAATTTTGAGTTAAACAGGTCAACCCGAAAATGACACAATTAATAATCGTGTTAAACGGGTTGATCCGATTATGATCCAAACCCATTTATTCCGTATCGTTTTCGAATCGTGTGGCCATGTCATGACCCAAATTGCCAGGTCTAATTTTTATAGTGTATACATAGACAGTGCTCTATTAAACTTATTATCTAGTGCTACCCATAATTTTGTTTTGACAAGTTCATCTAGTGTTAGAAAATTGATCATTGTTTCTTAAGACATTTGTTGTTTATACATGAAAGAGAGCGGGTAGGGCACACTATATTTGATCTTGCACATTGCATCTTAAATAATATTTTCTGACATTTTATACCCTGAACTAATAAAAAACTTGCAGCATTGGTCACTTTTGTGTTTTTTGTAAGAAAAGTTAATAGACTTAGTATGAGCTCTGCACATGATAATTAGACAAGAGTATTTGGGATCTTTTGCACTTTCTTTTTTAATTGTCTAGATTGGGGATTGAAACCTATTTAGGACTCCGATCAAAAGTTGATCCCAACATCTTTGATTTCTTAGGCACAATATCTCGATTTTATATACGCAACTCGCTTGCCTTCTATGAGGATATAATATGGTTTGTAAAAATTGTCTAAGAAGTTCTCCAAAGATGAAAAACTCTTATCGATTTTACGAGGGTTAGAACAGGAGTATTAGGAATGCTTGCTATAGGATTATTCCTCTCCTACAAAACCCAGAGTCATTTTCACAGACTTTATCCATGCTTTGTTCTATACTTTAACATTGAAGTTCTTTAACTAAGAAAGAGGGAGAGATTAATAGGAGTCAAAGCACAATTATATGTCTCCAACAGTGGTATGCCGAGGTTAAGTGGCGACCCATCTAAATGTCTTTGGCACAACATCATAGGTCCCTTTCAAAGGGCTTTGGCCTTTAATTTAAACTTTCTTTTCTCAGAATTCAAACAAAGTCGCCATCGATTCTTCTCAGTCTCCCACTACTCATTTGTATCTGGTCGTACATAAATCATTCTAACTATTTTGTCATATCTTAACCCTTCCCACATTTTCAAAACCTTTTTCCTTTCTCTCTCGTTTGTTTTCTTGCATTCTGCTAACCCAAAGATTCCTTTCACATGAATTATTTCCATTTCTTTTTAAATTTTACATTTACTTTCTTTGAAAATTTACATTTTTGTTAATTTGTTCTTAATTTGCTCCTTATTATTTATGGTCTAAATTAATTAATGCTCACCAGCTGCATATAGTATACGTATGAAATTTTGATAAGATAAGAGAGTTTTGAAGATAAATTATAAGGGATACATTCAGCCAAAAGATCACAAAAATCA
This sequence comes from Ziziphus jujuba, assembly GCF_031755915.1. Lineage (NCBI taxonomy): Eukaryota > Viridiplantae > Streptophyta > Magnoliopsida > Rosales > Rhamnaceae > Ziziphus > Ziziphus jujuba. Next base: position 22,227,125 of record NC_083379.1, read on the forward strand.
CACTGATCAGACATTTATGGATGTTTTCCTCACAATCCCTTTTCATAAGTCAGTTACCATATAATTTTTGTATACAAGTATATATGAATATATATATATATATATATATATATATTCAATTTCTTATTGATCTTACATGCTTGGTATTAATGATTCCTCTCCTATAAGACCCAAACGCACTCTCTGCTGATTTTATCCATGCTCTGTTATGTACTTCAAATATCGTCCTTTGGAGTTCTTGATTGAGAAAGAATGACTGATGGATTGGAGTTTTAAATGGGTTTATAATGAGAGGAAGAGTAAAAAGAAATGAAATGCCATTCCTTAAAAATCAAGTGCATAGCATGTGCTAAAAATATTGACTTTTTTGATAGAAAATGGAAAAAAGACTAGTGAGTTTTTTTATTAATTTAGGGTGAGAAATACCATAAAAAATTATTTAAAATGTAATGTGCAAAACTCAATATAGCTCAAAGTGTAATAATATCAATTTTCCAAAATTTAAATTTTAAATGTTTTCGCAAGTCAAATTGTTACATTATGTATCAGTATTTTGGAATATCAAAAAGTAAAACCGTCAATTTTATATACTGGGAGACGAAATATAATAAATTGTATATTTCGAGGAGCTTCTGCATTATTGAAAAAAAAAAATAGCATTTGTAGAAGCTTTTTCTCCCTACCAATAACGTTACATAGGTTAAAAAAAAAAAAAAACAAAAACAAAAAAAATAAAAAAAAAATTAAAGACAGCAAAACCTTTAATTTTGCTATAGTGGAATCAGATACAGTACTAGGAGATCTAATATACAAATAATATATTGCCTTATGTTAGAAGTATAAGAAAAAAATTATAATAGAAAATAAAAGAAGAAGCGTTGCAACAAGAGGGTCGTTTTACTAATAAATTATTAACCTGATTCACCCTTTTAAGGATATAAGCTGTATACAACACGAAAATAAAACCAAATTTCTGATCCATTGCAGAGACTTGTGGAAACTTTCAGAAAACAAATTAAAACTGATCTAAGGTCATTGTACCAACCAGAGGGGCAGATAACTTTTTTTTTTCCCCTTATGAAATGCTGCTAGTACAAAAGTGAGAAAGGAAAAAGAACTACATCATACTTTATATATATATATATATATATATGTATATATTTTTCCTTTTGCCGAATACTACATCATACTTGCTTTATATCATAATATTCTATGGAAGAGCTTTTGTATTTGTCATTCTTATATCTAGGTCCTTAATTAGTGGCAGACTTTGACCATCCAATCAACTTTTATTGAAAACTGGGGACCAGATGATCAAGGGTAACGTGAACCAAAAAGAAAAGAAAAAAAAATGTGTATATATATATATATATATATATGGAAACAATCAAGCCTAATAGTGTCATTTATTCCCCAATATATTCGGGGGGGTTAACTATCTTTCCTTTTGTTTTTTTTTATATTGATGGGTATAAATAAATAATTACTTGGAAATATTACTAAAGTAATTAAGAAAATTAAAAAAAAAATACATTTAAGGAAATAATGCTACCTTCGAAAATAACAAATTTTTCCAAAATGTGAAACTTCATTTGAAAGTCTTGAAGCACGAGTGCTGGGTCCTCATTTATAACAAAAGATCAATGCTGGAGTCACTAAAAAAATTAAATGAATATCCATCACATAAATTTTTATGTAATTGTTGACCAAAAAAAAATGGTCATATTCCATTATTAACCATTTAATTACATGAAAAATTAAAATTTAAAATTTAAAAATAGTTAAATTTTAATTTAATGACAAATTAAAATTTTAATTATAAAAAATAAATTTTATCAAAATATGATAATTAATAAATATAATTTTAAATCTCATTTTTTGATATAAACAAAAGATTAAAAAAATTAATTATGATATTTTTAAAAAAATTTAAGTTGAACCTGACAAGTAATATATATATATATATATATAAGTATAACCGGAAATTCTATGGTGAGGACGGTCTGCATGAGGACCGCAATATTAGTGACGGTTTTTTATAGTATTAACGACAGTTTCTTAGAAAATTGTCACCAATACTATGAAAAACCGTCATCAATACTGTTGTCCGCATACGAACCGTCCGTATCATAAACGAACTGTAAGTATAACTTAGTTTGAATTAATATATATATATATATATATATATGTGTGTGTGTGTGTGTGTGTGGGTGTGTGAAAGCAATGCTACGTTGAAAATAGAATTGTGCTTTTGGTGATGGTCCTATCCTTGTTTTTCCCTTTTCTTCTAATTGTTGTTAGCGGCTAGGAGATTGCTACTGTCAGCTTACAATAAATTAACAAAATAAATCAAAACTACATAACCATATATAATACAGTAACACGATTTCTAGAGCAGCTTTTTGTTATTCCCTTTTTTTTTTTTTTTTTTTTTTTTTTGGTGAGTAGCTTCTTGTCATTCTTAAACTGTAGTTGTACCACCCGCAAGATAACTATGAAATATTATAAAGAAAAAAGGAAAAAATTAAAAACACGAATTATTACAATTTCAGTGTCTTTCCAAGATTTTCGAAAATTGAAATAAAATGAATATATATATATATATAGAGAGAGAGAGAGAGAGTGAGAGCTTTTATAACGTGGACTGTCCGTATGTAGATTATATGGTTTTGTTGTGTACATTGCTTATACATATACAATAAAATTATTTTTTTTTAATTTTTAAAAAATATTAAATTTGAATGTGATCCGTATATAAACGGTCCGCACCGTAAAATTACTATATATATATATATATATATGGATTGAGAAATATATATATATATATGGATTGCTCTCAATTTTTTCTTGTAGTAAGGAGTACTCCTGGTTTTTAAATTAGCAAACAAATAAATTAATTAGTATGTTCTGCTTTTGGGCCCACTTATATATATATATAACATGTTTTTTTGGATAATGTATATTAAACTACACCCAATTGTAGAATAATATTATAACAGCTATACATTTGTCTGAAGGTGATTCACTTAATGTATTTCTTATATATGAACTTATGGATTTGCCTTTTCTTTTTTATATTAAAATTTGTTTTAATGATAAAAATGCTTAAACCTTTGAAAGTATACCATTATTATTTCGAGAATCACCTCGATCCTGTTATGGCAAGAAATGAAAGGACCACCCCCACTAAATTCTTTTCTTCTTTTTTTATCCCACAATAAAGATTATTAACTAAGGAAAAATTAACATCACCAAAAAATTGAAGATGGTCAGCATCTTATCCGAATGCCATTGTATCAGTCTCTCATACATGAAGCAACAATATGCATAGACAAGGATTAAAGAGAGCCAAAAATATGTGAATTTTTTTCCTCCAAGTAAACTTCAAAGATCCAACCAACATTATTGTTGTATGTCCCAGTTAGTCCGTCGTAAGGCAAAGGCCTGTCGTTTTCATATCTATCAGCTAAACAAAATCAATTCATTTGTGGTTGAGGCAATAGGACCCCAAAAGCTACTTTGGACAGTCTCTTTTTCTCACAGTTTTTGATATAGTGCTCTTGACGTTTTCTGGATTAAGTGTCCTGGAAACGACAAACAAAGTTTCTCTATGTGGCGTCCCTTCACGTGAATTCGCGACTTTAGTAAATTTCAATGGTAACTAATCTGCTCTTTAATTGCTATTTTCAATGGCTAATTACTCCTGATTGATGGTACACATAGAGCCACGTCTTCAACAAGGCCATAGAATATCCCCTTATCCAGTCCCTTGTCAAACACGTTTTTAATGTCGTTGTAAAATAACCAATCAAATCGTGGTTATGATCATAAAGAACGGGTTAGGTAAGAATTAGATTAGCATTAATCGTAAGGTTTATTTGCACCAATTTCTTCTAAACCATTGTAACTGTTACATTTTACTTTCCAAACTTCGAAATTTGCAGAAATACCTCCTCATCTTTCAAAAATGTACTCCATTAGCCTACTCTAAGTAAAGTATATATATATATATATATATATATTTCACCATGCTGACACTATACAATCTACAATAATTGACCTAATATATATATATATATATATATATATAAACACAATCAACAATAAAAAATACAACAAACAAATCGAAACACAAAAGAAAGATTATGTAACTCTATTTTAATATCACTTTTTTTTTTTAATAACAAGAATTGTTTGTGTTTTACTTATTAATTTTCACTATTTATAACTATTATTAATTTTTTTATATAGAACTACAATTGTGTATATTTTATTTTATTACAGTTTTCGGGAAAAAAAAATTTTTGGAGACTTGAAACAATGAAGGGATCTGTTTTGATAAATAATTAATATTTTTTTCAATAAATAAATAAATATATATATATATACACATATATTTATGAGTTGACATATGATTGAGTTGAAATGTTACCATAATTTTTTTTTTATATTTCATTCAATTTTTATTATGATAAAATTAAACGATACTGCCCTTTTTTTTCAATTTTAAGAATTTAATGTTGAATATTAGCATTTATTGTTGTAATATTTTTTTGCCTCCCCTGCTGTTGTCGTTTTTCTTTTAAAAGTAAAATAAAATATATATATATATATATATATAATGTAATAATGCACCTTAACCATACCCAAAATTGTAAATTTTCCCTTAAAGTCAAAATAAAAAATTAAAGTATCATAAATGTTTTTTGAAAAGTCCAAAAAAAATCCGACAAAATGTTTTCAAGGCCCTAATACAATTCAAGAAGTCATAAATAGTTCAATAAACCTTTAAAAAATATTTTGAAACTCCATTAATATTTTCCCAAGCTTCAGAAATACTCTAGAAAGTCCGGCAAAATTTAAGAAGCCTCAAAAAATCTCAGATAGTTTATTTCTGAGCCACATAAAAATTATGAAAGCTTGAGAAAAATTCGATAAGTCACAAAAATATTTTTGTTTGCACCTTATAAATTCAATATGGCCTTTTAAAATTGTTTTTGAGATTTCTTCAACTTTTCAAGATCTTAAAAAACATCTAGGACCTCTGAAATATTTGAAAGATATTTTTGGAGTTTTGAAAAGTTTTTTTTTTTTGGCTTATTGAATTATTTTGAAGCCTTTAGAATTTCTTAGGATTTGAAAAGGCCAAAAAAAACAAAAAAAAAAAAAAAAAACAAACCATAAAGAACTTCTCGAGTTTTTATTGAGCTTTTTATGGATTTTTGAAAATTTTTATCAAGAATTCCAAATTTAACTAAATAAAAGATTCTGTGAATAAATACTTTCTCCATAGAGTTTTACTATTTTTTACCACTGGCAGTGATAACAAATTTATATGTTAAATTTTAATTAGAGATATTTAATTATATTATTTTTTATGCTAAAATCTTTAAAAAGAATCATTAAATTATAACTATTTAAATTATCATTTAGTATATAGGTGTAATGATCTGTTCTGACAAAAATATTTGAAATTTGAATTTTTGAATGGTTTGACTAGAGTTGACCAAGTTATACTAAATTGGATTTTTAAGTAGAACCAAGTTTGATTTTTTTTTTTTGAGATGGATTTTGACAATGACTTTTATACCATTGCAAAGGGTTCGTTGATACAAGTTCATAAATTAGTGACATGCCTAATTTTAAATTACGATTAAAAAGTCATTATTAAAAAAGGTTCAAACAATAATATTATATCAATATCAAAACCACTCCAGGATTTTTTTTCTATTACTGATCCAATGGCCCATATGTGCATGGGAAAGCATGCTAGACATTCAACAATTCATAAAATATCAAATTTATCCCTAAAAAGTCCTACCGCTTATGAAATCTACCAAGACTTGCCAAAAATCGGGTCAACCTACATCCTTCTCTATAGCTGATTGGTTCTTCATCAGATTGATATGTTTTCCAACTAGATCTTGGAATACATGCCACATCTTGTTGTAGCCCATGCCAAGCCCACCAAAGCCTTAAATTTTCACGGTGTGCCATCGATGTATCGAGATTGGCAACCCGAAGCAGGCTATGTGCCTCTCCTTCTACCTAAATGACCTATTTTTGGACCAATGATTCTCATTGCCCATACCAATCAATTATCCATGGAGAAACCAACCAATATAAAAATTTTCATGTTGGGAACTTGCCGGAAGCATTGGGATTGGGGCAATTTCCAAGCCATATAACCACCATAGTCCATTTAATTTGGACCTAATGGTCCGAATTTTCCCTCCATTTTGCCTAGTTCCAAGACATTTGAGAGTTTTGTTTATTTGAAATTTGTTCAAAATTTTCTGTCCATTTTTCGGCCACCACCTATGACGATTAATCGAGGTGAGCTCATCACTATGTTACCATCTCTTGGAGGACATCATTTTATAATTTTTTTCATTTTTAGATCAATTAGTTTAATATCAGATAAAATTGGATTGTGTTTTGGCACAATTGGACAAATTGGATAAAGTAGATAAAATTGAAGTTGGATGAGTATAATTAAATGTTAATAGGATCCATGGGAATGTTCAATTTCAACAAATTGGCCTTCAGGTGAAAAATCTCAATTTTAGGTACTTGGTATAAAAGGTTCATAGTATATTCAAACCCTTTGGTAACTAATTTTGGTAATCAAAGTGTTGTAAAATTTATTTTAAGATATTTGATACGCACCAACATCTAGAGTTTAATTTTTGAAAGCCTAAAAAGTGTTATTATTATATTTTAGATACCAAGACAGAGATTGGAGATGATCTAATAATAGATCAGGAATGAGCGATATCTTTTTTAGTGGATTTATTTTCCTGAATATTTTTGGGGTATATTAAACTGATGGTTTATGGTTTTCGAAGTTTTATGAAATTTTATATAAGCTTTGGTCATATAATTATTTGTGTTTATATATGTGAATATATATATATATATATATATAAGCTTTCATTTCATGTGATTTTTTATAAATTTTCAATTATTTCCAAATTCTAATATGCTCATAGTATTTAAAAAATTTTGGTAGTTGAATTGATTACTACCATATAAGTTTATATGGTAAAATTTTTGGCATCAAAGAAATATTTATAAATTGATTATTTTATATAATTTATTTACATATATGATTTGCATATAATATGTCAACTAGTTACATTAATCTTTAGGTATGGATATAAAGAAATAAATGATATTTTGTTATGAGATATATGTGGGATATGGATTGGTGATACTCTATGCCAAGCAATACTAAGGTTACATATACATATATAGATTCAGATACGGATACAGTTATGATTATATATATATATGACATAATTGGCTGCTATTATCACATCATGTAAAGGTTGGTTGAGAGGTCCTTGCTCTGCGACACCTTAGGGACATCAAGGATCATATGACATATTTCCCTTTCCCTACTGGCTCTGCGATGCCTTGGAACACTAAGATTTATATCACAAGATTTGGTATTTGGTATGACACACAAGTTTTGATATTATGTATATTATGGTAATGAAATTATTACTTTGGCTTATGGATTATTTTTTATAAATATAATTTATTTATTTAAATATAGGAGGTTGTGATTGGTATCATATTTATAAATATATTTATATGTAAATTTGCTATACTTTTAGGAAACAGGGAGACTTTCAAAAGAGTGTAAATGAGATTTTGAGATAATTTTTTTAAAAATAAATGATTATTTTCATATTATCATTTTACTCTACTTATTGAGCTTATCACCTAGTTTTGTTTTTAAATTATTTCCCTAGGCCTCAGTTGACAAATTGTGTCCATTACATTCAGGCATCTTCATTGCTTGTATTTTATTTTGCTACAAATGTATTGTTTCTTTTCCTAAGACTCTAATAATAGTAAATGTTCTTTTCTTTCACTAAAATTTGATGTATATGTTCTGACAACCAGTGTAGGCCAGTGCAGGGCATTGATAGGCTACGTATTCTCCAACCTTACATCGTCAGGATGTATATTAGTGGATGACTAAGATGTAATAATAGTTACTCTCATAATATCGAGGCCTTTTAAGAATAATTAGTTTTGGGGTTCAAAAGAACTCCAAAATTAAGTGTGCTTAGGCAAGAGTAATCCAAGGATGTGTGACCTTTTAGGAAGCTCTGAATAAAAAAAAATCACATACAGAGTATGGTGACTAATTTAAGGATAATATTGTCAGAGAGTGATAGATCTGCCATTGTAGACAGAGTGTTACAAATATTGTCAGAGCATGTACTGATTAGAAGTGTGCCAAAAAGGACCCTAAGCCCTAAGGGGGTAGATTGTGACGATTAGTGTGGGCAGGTGTGAGGCACTAGCAGGCTACTTGGTGTTCAATCCCATATTGTCTGGATGTAGATGAGGGGATGATTCAAATGCAAAAATAGTCACTCTCATAATGTTGAGGAATTTTCAGAGCGGTTGATTTTAAGATTCAAAATAATTTCGAAATTAGGCGTGCTCAATAAGAGTAATCCAAGGATGGGTGATCTTCTAAGAAATTTTGAATAAAAAAATCTCATTCAAATTGCGGTGGCTAAATTGGAGACAATATCAGCAGAAAGTGACAGGTCCGCAAGTGAATGTAAAGTGTTACATGCATTATATTGAGCACTTTCGATATTGCATTGGTTCATTGTAATCTTTAGTGTGCTAATATATTAGATTAACCTAATATGTATGATTTCTATATTATTTTTTATTGATAATTGTAAGAATTCCATAAAAAGTATTCATGTTATTTTATTTATTGTTGGGTTACATTTAATTATGGGAGGAATTTTACTGAACTTTTCAATAGAAAATTCGGTATGGCTTCCTTGGGTGGGACCACTTCAGGTATTTGGGAAGGATCTAGGAGAGATTATATCAGTAAATCCCACTAGAATTTGTTATCTTTATATATATATATATATATACATACATTCTCTAATAACAAATTTCCTGACTCGCTTAAGGATTATGCTAATATAACAAGTGTTAAAGGTTTTTACATTTCACTTAGAATTTTATATTTTTTATCATTTAAAATAATTTATCCCCTAACCTAGTGTCTTGAATTCATGATCTTCTAGTTGTAGGTGTTAGTAGCTTACCAATTAATATTTACATTCAAATAATATTATCACTTTATTGAATGTCTAATCCTTTATCACCTGAGTATCCATTATTATTTGGTTTAATAAGATAATTCCTGATTATATATGGTTAAGAAAATATAAATACAATGACATTCTGAGATTCAATCTCACAATGTTGTGTACGGTTGTTCCAATTTGGTTTTTGCTTTCTAGAGTTTCTTTTTGTTTTATTGTAAAATTTTAACCAAAACTATTTTATGAAATTAGTTACATTTCATATTTCTAGTCTTTATTCAAATATTAATTACTACTATTAAATATAAAACTGGTCTTATATTAGATCAATATGATAGTTTTATCATCATTATTTTTCTTACCAACCATTAGATCATTAAAATGCATGATATGTAAAAACATATTTATGTAGAGGTGTCAAATGGGTCATGCATATTGTCATATGACCAATTGAAACCTTAGCCTATTCATGCTTGTGTCATGATAGAGTCGATCCATTTATTCTTTGTGTCATACTTGTACCATCCCATTTATTTGTCTTGTTGTATTTCATACTGACATGTTTAATGTTTGTACTTATTAAATAAAATTAATACATTATGTAAAATAAATATAAAAAATAACTTAAATTCACTACAATGGATTTATTTTATGATTTGTTAGTCAATTTATATTTACACAAAGGAGAAAAAAGTAGATAAGTAATTAATTACATAACTTTTAAGAGAAGAAAAACTATAAATAAACAAAAACATGATAGTAAATAATTTAAAATTTTAAATCATAAATAAAGATTGATTTAATATAGTATTATATTATTTAATTTGACAAATATTAACAAAATAATAAAAAACGTAAGTTAACTAATACAACATATTACTTGTATATTATTCGTGCTAGTCATGTCATGGGCTTGTGCTATGTTTGATCTATTATAGACTCATGTTGTGTGCCTAGCTAAGTGTGATGGTCTGCATCTTTGGAATGGAATAGTGGCATTTTGTAGAAATTATGAGTTTGGGATATGAGATCTTGAAATGTGGGGATCTTTTAATAATGTCATTAAGATGTTGTGTGTGAAAGGATAACTCAATATGAGAAGGATTGCTTAAGAAAACCCGATGATGACTTCTCGTGCAAAGTGACATTTCTACTCAATGGAAAAGAAATTGGTAAATAAGCTATTCAGGGGTAGGTATGGCATCAGACTCTCCACCACCCCTGGTTCTGATTTTAAGCTAAGGTTAATTGAGCTACTCACAGGTGACATACAAGCCCATGGGCAAGCATAAGTGCCATGAAGGTACTCTTGTGTCTTTGAGAAACAAGAAGTTTCAAGGATACTACTAGTGGGCACAATGTGCGTGTATTGCATGTCACTCCGATGTTAAAATCTCCTTTGTACCATCCACTATTCCATTATCTACCAGAGATGATGGAGAGCTCGTGTGTCTTTGTTAATAGTTTGTGTTAATCATGTCGAAGGATGATGACTTGGGTTCTGCCACACTTGAGGGATTCAAAAGCTTGTGGGCATGGATGAGGCAACATTGTGTCATCATGATGCATTTGTATGTGGGCTTTAGATCTTATGTTGTTCCTTTAAGTGTTATGCTAGCACAATGCTTTCTTGAATGTCTTAAGGTCATATTCTAATCATTATGTGTTTAGACCAAGACCCCGATTAGTGTGTGGGGATGCTGGCTTGGTCTTGGCTTAAAGATTGACCTTCAAGCTACTGAATAGGAGTTATGCTATTGGGTGAGCTTATTGAGTGGCATAAGCCTTTGTGACAACTATGAGGATCTTTAGATGGGTCAAGCATTTTGGTTTATAACCATGATGCTGGGAAGCAGTTATAGTCATCTATGTGCAGGACTTGTGAGAGTAGTTATCATTTGTAAACCTTAAAAGTATGCTAATGGTATTAGATGGGTCGATATCATTGGAACACAGATATTGGAAAGCTAGCCTTGAGTAGAGAGTCCTGGCATTCGCAATTTATTTCCATTGCAAACTTGTAGAATCGTGATAGTAGGCATGGCCCATACTTGCTTCCTGCTCGACATGGCACAATGTGTCTCATGTCCTTCTTGTATAATGTCTAATTTCAACATGCCATGATTCTATATTCATATTGTTTAGCCCATTTTCACATCTCTACATTATAGTTCACTAAATCCTTGTAGGGTGTTTAGTTTTCCTAAATATTCACTAGATCCGTGCAATTCACTATCTATAAATAAAGTGTTAGTATATCATTAGACACTAAATCCATGCTAAACTTAGCTTTTGAAGCGATCCAATGCATAATAAAGAAGGGAACTAAACTAAAATATCATATCGATCTAATGTGAGCCTGACATATATAAATTTTCTCTATTTTACTTTTTTTTTTTTTTTGGTCCTTGTGCTTTTTATTATGCCATTAGTTAAGCCTTGTTTGGTATGCTTTCCAAAATGCTACTTATAATTTTTAAGTCCCCAAAATAGTTTTTGGAAGTGTTTATAGAGAAGTGACTTCTTAGAAGTTGTTCTAAAGAAGAAACAAGCTAAAATTATCCAAACATCGTGTTAATTAGTTTATTGTTTTATTTAGGTGCATGAACACTAAATATAAATTAATTGTTGGCTCCAACATTCGTTATTAGTGTGATATACTGTGTTAGATCAAGCCATATTACCTATTATTAATATCAAAATTTCAGATTCTCTATATTGCATTCCCTACTTGTACGTCTCACCAATTTATTATTTTCAAATGATGTATACTAGAACGTCATATAACAAGATTTTGAAGTGCATGTTTAATTAACATGTTATGAAAACGATAATGATGCAACGTACGAGCAAAGAGATAAGAAGGAAGAATAAAAATATTAGCTTTTACATAATATGTATAAAAAAAAAAAAAACCAAAAAAAAAAAAAAGAAACAAAAAAATATAAAAGTTTGCTAAGGGAAATATTTATTGTAATTGGATTTACAACGTGTTTGGTAGTGTTTTTTTTTAACATTATTTTTATTCAATAATGCTTTTCAACAATAGTATTTTGATGAAAGAGTACTTCAAAGATAAGTGATTGGGATTAACTGTACTTTGGTAGCCTATATTTCGGTAAAATTGCACACTAAATTTTTGAATTTAAGATGTTTCATGTTAGGTTCTCAACTTACAATTTGTTTTCTTTAAGTTTAATTCTCAAATTGATTCTTGAATTTAGTAATAAAAGTTTAAAAACTTTAAAAATTGATTAATTTTACTATTAATCAATCAATCAAAATTTTTTCTCACCTTATTTTTAAATTGAAAAAACTACTTAATTTTTAAATTTCTTATTAATTAGTCAATTTAATTTTTAATTTGAAAATTCAATTAATGTAAAACAAATTGTAAATTAACTTACTGATGTAGAATGTTTTGAATTTAAAAGTCCAATGTATAATCCGGACAAATTATAGGATAGTAAAATGCAATAACCCTAAATAATTGAGTTTTTGGTTGTAAACTATATACAATTGCAATTTTTGGCTTGAAATGCCAGTTTCTTGTTTTGTAATCTAATTTATTTAATTTTTTTAACAAAAGATGGTAAACATACGGTGAAATTCAAAGGATAGTGAAACGCAAATTTATGAAATTAGATGGTTTAAATGACAATAAATTGTATTTTAATACTGGTGAAGTAGAATTAATGGTTGTTAGTTAAAATTCGAATTGTATCAAAATACAGTAAATTGAAACTTAACGCATAAATTGTAATATTTTAAATATACTAAAAATTTCCTACACTAAAAGGTATTAAATTGCAACCCTTATTGTTTAACTAATTTACAAAATGCATCATTATTTTTTTCAAGAGAATCACCTATCTAGGAAAATATTTTCATTTTTTATCTTATACAAAAAGTGGTTCTGTGTTTTTTCGCCCAATATGTTACCAAATGCTTCTAAATAATTTTAGATGTAACCAAACACACTTTTAGGTGTGCTTCGTTGTACTTTTTAAAGTCTTTTTATTCAGTAATCTATTTCTTAAATAGCATTTCTTACAGAAACGGTTACGTGTTTGGATAAAAATCATAAAATGTTCTTTTAAAAAATTCAAACGTGAATTTTTAATTTTTTTGTGGAAAAACATATACCTTTTCCTTTTTTTTTTTTTTTTTTTTGGTGCAACACGTTATCAAATGCTTTTGTTCTCATATAAATGCCTTTTACTATTGAAAATAATAAAATTAAAATTTTAAAAAAAATGAGTATTTATAAACATGCGCTTTTTCAATCTCTTTTGTGATTGGTCAATCCAATAGAAAATATTGAATCATATAAATTATTAAAAAATATTTTAGAAGATAATTAAAATAAAATTAAACATGTTTTAATATAAATTTTATGTCTTAAAATATAAAAATCCACAAGAATGGAAAAATGGAAGATCTTATACTTGTTTTTCACCATAATAACGAGTAAATGGAAGATCTTATACTTGTTTTTCAGTCTCCCATGTGAATGGTCAATCCAATAGATAATATTGAACCATATATTTTATTAAAAAATATTTTAGAAGATTATTAAGATAAAATTAAACATGTGTTAATATAAATTTCATGACTTAAAATATAAACATCCACAAGGATAGAAAAAGAAACAAATAGAGGATTGATGTGTGCACAAGATAAATAAGAGCAAAACAATTTTAATTTTGTTTTTTGGTCAGAATTTTCAACAAAAGCCAATAACTTATTATTATTATTTTATTTTTCTCTTTGGGGATTCGATTCGGTACTAAATGATTTTAGTATGAATTATACTGGCATCTCCCATAAATAACTTCCTAACAAAAGCAACTGGCGAACTTATATTTTACTGGTGCTTTTGTGAAACGACCAAAAATTAAAAAAAAAAAAAAATTACTTCCAACTTGATGATCTTATCTAATAGCGTTTTCGATAGGAGTATGTAGATTGTTGTATATGTGGTATAACGGTTAGAAGGGCTTACCATCTTTATGATATAGATATCTATTTAAGAGACAATTCATACAAAAAATCATTAGAGCTGATTCAATCAATTAAGGCCTTGCTTATGATTATTTTTAGGACCTCAAAATTCATTATGAAATAATTAAAAGTTAATTTAAGCGTTTGGTATAATTAAAAAAAAAAAAATTAGTTCTCCCATATCTAGAGCTCTAGAAGTTGATTTTTAAAAAGCAATAGGAATGTAGCTTTTTAGATTGTATATTACCTTCTCCCGTTTAATATCACTAAAATATGGATTTTAGTACCAGTGTTGGTAAAACTTGATATATATATATATATATATATATATATATATTTCCAAGTTATAGTTTTAGAATAAATAAGCATTGGTATATTAAATATTTTTCTTTTCTACATAGTTGTGGTGAATAAAAAAAAGCTACGTCAAATAAATATTTAATAATGCTTCATATATTAATAAAAATAAGAAAAAGTTTTTGCGTTATTTATTATAAGGGAAAATTTCATAGATCCCTTTAATTAGCCAAAATATTATTGAGGACCCCTCTAAGGTTTAAAAATTCATCATCCACCCCTCAACCGTTAACTCTTTCCATTTAATTTAACAATAGAATGTCAATTTGGTGTGTGTATCTTAATTTGATATTTGAAAAAAAAAAAAAAAGGTACTATTTGCTTGCATTTATATTATAAATTGCTTTGCACTTTTTTTTATCATTTTATATGTCTTACTTTATTTCATGTTCATAATTAATAATATAAATATGAATATTGGAATTTTCAAAATATGTAAAATTGTATTCTTTTGTAAGGTAATATATATCATAATAATTTGTGACACAATGATAGAAAGATAAACTATTAAATTAAAATTTATTTTAAACCATATCAAGGCAAAATAGACATTTTACAATTTAAAAAAGTGAAAGAATGAGATTTCTTAATACTTGGGGAGGTGAGTGATGAATTTGAAAACTTAGAGGTGATCGATGTTTTCCAAAATCTAAGGAGATCCACAACTTTTCACTTATTATAAAAATACTACTAAAGATATAATAATAATCAATGTCTTTTTTAGTTAATATATATACTTATAGTAATTAAATACTATTAATTACCAAATGTTTAAATGCTAAATTTAAAACATAAAATAATTTTCAATCTCATGTTTATCAACCATTGACTAGTATTTCTATAGTTCATTATTTCTTCAATATAACTCAGGCTAACTCTTATAAGCTACAATAATAATAAAAGCTCATTTGGAAGTGATTATTAGAGGCCTAAAAGATATAATAAAAATCAATGTCTTCTATAGTTAATGTATATATACTTATAGTAATTAAATACTATTATTTACCAAATGTTTAAATGTCAACTTTAAAACCTAAAATAATTTTCAACCTCATGTTTGTCAAATATTGACTATTATTTCTACGGTTGATTATTTCTTCAGTATAGCTTCAGCTAATTTTGCAAGCTACAACAATACTAAAAGCTCGTTTAGGAATGATTACTGAGTATAGCTTAAGCTAATTCTTGCAAGCTACAACAATACTAAAAGCTCCTTTAGGAGTGATTGTTGAAGGCCTAAAAGCATCAGCAAAAGCATAAAAATAGCTCCTATAGTATTGGCAAAAAGAATCTAAAATCATTTTTAGTGATTTTGTTATAGAAAAATCACTTATTTGGTAATTCTCAAAGAAGTAAGAATTAGATAATTTTTGAAAAATCACTTCAAATGATTCTTAAAACCCAAACTTAATTTACAATGTGTCCATTAACCTTTTTTTTTTTTTTTTTGTTAGTTTAATTTTCTTTTTCTTGCGAAAGGCTTGTTTTTGTATTTTGTATTTTTTTAAAACTATTTTTCTATTTTTATTTTTATAATTTTTGCATGGTCACATTCTTTAACAATCATTTTGAAAGTAGACTTTAACTTAGATAGTTTTTTTTTTTTTTTTTGTTTTTTTCCTTGTCATGATACCTCTACAGGTAATCTTTCATTTTGATAGTGTTTATTTTTATTTTTCTTTTTAGTAATACAAAAATTATCAAAATATTTGTGAAATTAATTTACTAAATGACGTATTAAATGATACAACAAATATTAATTGTTTATTTATTTTATTCAATTATTAGTTTAAAGTTTTTTTTTTCCCTCTTATCATATCTATTTAGTTATTCATTTATCTAAATTTAACTTATATATATGTCATCCAATAATATATTGATATATATATATATATATATATATTTGGTAAACACCTTGATGGCTATAATATTATCACTTTTTTGTTTTCCACATCAACTTAACCTACTTAATTAAACGAGTTATCTTTTTCAATTATTATTATTATTATTATTTTTCGCATTTTATTCTTCAATAAATTGAAACAGATACTTATTAAATATCAAAATAGTCTAAGTTAGCAAATGTACGTACGTCTAGCCAGTACGATTAGGCACATGAGAGGAATGTGTTAAGGGAGCATCTACATTGAAACTTACCGTAGAAATTCCCATATGTTAAAGTTAGCATATGTACAATTGATGGAATTACTTTGTATAGTCACATATAAAGTTTTTTTTTTATTTTCCTTTTTGTTTTTGGTAAACAATAGTCATACATACGGTTGTTAAAGTCATATATACGGTTGTTAAAGCCGAAATTCATACAGTTTGGATTTATGTTTTATTTGTCAAAATTAAACGGTCAAAGACGGACCATGTAATTCCACAGCAACTGGACCCACACTCTCTCAAATCAGCAAACTTTTGCAGTAGCATCTAATGATACAATTTTGCTTTTTGCCTTTTGTTTCTTTCCACCAAGTCATCCTCAAGGACCAAAAACATATATCATCTCTCTGTTAATAGCTCGAATGTATTATTTCTTTCTCTGTTTGCTAGATACGCTTGTATACTCATGGATCACAACCCTAGTTCATCTCGAACTGACAGAAAAACAATTGAGAGAAACCGAAGAAATCAAATGAAAGTCCTTTACTCCAAGCTCAATTCTCTTGTACCTCACCAGAATTCAAGGGTATATATCCTTCTCTCTCTCTCTCTCTCTCTCTCCCCTTATCTCTCTCTATCGCTCTCTAATGTAAAGGCTTGTATGAGTTTATGGCAGGAGGTGACATCTCTGACAGATCAGCTGGATGAAGCTGCAAATTACATAAAAAAGTTGCAGACGAGCTTGGAAAGGATGAAGGAGAAAAAGGACAGCTTGATGGGAATCGAAAGGAGCAGTAATAATGCAGGAGGCATGATGATCAGCAGCAATAGTACCAGCTGTGGTGGAGTGGCAGCAGGAGTAAAATCACCACAAATTGAGATTCATATAATTGGTTCGGCTTTAGAGATTGTTCTGATAACTGGATTGGATTTTCAGTTCATGTTTAACGAGACCATCCGAGTGCTTCATGAAGAAGGAGCTGACATTATTAATGCCAGTTTCTCTGTTGTTGAGGATTCAGTTTTTCACACAATACACTCTAAGGTAATTAACCAAACATTTAACCGTCCATTTGAAACCTAATTTTTGTTTTCTTTTAACAATTTTTCAATGTATTAATTTAGCGTCTAAACATAATTCTAGTTGATACTCTAATAGACATATATCATTAGATTGAAGAGTCAACACTGGGTCCTGGAGCAGCTGCGAGGATAAGTGAGAGATTAAACAAGTTTATTGATGACGCCAGCGGGTTGTGAAGGCATGTCCAATACTTTAATGAAGGAGAATTCGCTTAATTTGTACGTTCATCAGAGCTAAGATGAGAGGTCCAAATGTTTAGGTGATCTAAAGCTTTTTCTTTGTTAGCACTAATGAGTTTGCTAATTATATAATAAATGTTTTGTTCTCTCTCTTTCCATCTCTCTCTCTCTCTCTCTCTCTCTCTCTGCGTACGTGTATATATATATATATATCTATATGTATAGAGTGAAAAATTTTAGGATCATAGGAACAAAAAAATCCACTCTGCGTATGCCTGCAATATTATATTCACTCTGCATATGCCGGCAGTCTTATAAGTGTTATTGTGCTAATGAGGGGTAAGCGACAAGCATTATCATCGTACAATCCATGTGATTATATATACTTAAATTGCAATTACATGTAATCACGTGTGATCGGAAGGTTGTTCTCCCCCAAACGGTGAGCAATTGACTCATGTTGATAAAATTATATACATATATATATATATATATATATATATGTAATTTGTCTTTTATAAAAAAATTCTAATTTGATAAAATTCTGATATTTATGTGGTAAATGTTGATTGTCTATTTATATTATCATTTGCTATTTAAATTTAAAATTCTAAAATAAAATACGACAACACTTAATATTTACCATATAAAAGATTTTGAATTAATAAGGTTAGGATTTCCTATTTAAAAAATTCTTATATAATATATATACACATTTATTATGTATGTATCTAAAGTTTGCACTATCTTCAGACTTCGTCAAATCATCTTGAATTGCTTTTTGAATTAATTAAGATAATATATATATATGCTTATAAGAAGTATTCACATTCATATCTATGTATATGTATTTTTAGTCAATATATACAGTGAGTCTCTTAATTTAATATATGTACATAGATCAAAATTTTACGGTATGAATGCTGCATAATGGAACAACCATATATATATATATATATATAGAATTGTTCTGTTGGGAATATGTTTCCAACATGAGATGAAAATGCATTGAAATATTAAATATTAAAAATATCATCTCAAGTAATCCCAACAAACTAAAGTTGTATATATATATATATATATATTTAGATACAAATTTAATGTGTGATATCTATGCATATATATATTTGGATACAAATTTAATGTGTGTTATCTGTATATATATGTACATGTGTATATCTAATTAACAAGAGAGTTAGATGTATAACCATAGAATTAATAAGTCCTTTGTATCAAGGATACATTATCCTACAAAGAATATTGAAGATTTCTAATTGTCACGAAAATAATATTTTATTATAAAAACGATTACAGAGTGTAAATATAATAAGTATATATACTTCCCAATTATAATGTACAGTACATAGAAACATGTAAAGTTTTTCGAAATGGCTCATATCTTTGATTTCAGTGGATAGATATACTCGACATCTGCACTTGTCATTATTTAAGTGGTCTAATAAATTATGAATTGAATATCTAAGCATTATTTTATTGCTTGAAATTTCTATTTTGTTGTTGATAATATAGGCTTTTTTTATTTTTTTATTTTATATATAGACAAACTATTAGGCGCCAAATCTAGTTTGGCATATCTATTGTATGGTTTAATATTTGTTGTTGGTGAGTGGAGGCCTCCTAGTGGGAAGGGAAAATGCTATAGATATGTAAGTGTATTGTTATATGTGATTATCTATCTAGATGAATTCTCAGGGAGGAAAAATATTGGAGAAGTTCACCTTAAATATGTTTCTGTCAGATAAAAGATTATTATGTAGTATTTATATAATTAAACTCCCTTAATTTTGAAAGTTGTCAATTTGAGTCATCTAATAGTGGTAGTATAACATAAAATCTTTAACTACGACTTGAGACTCAGTCTACACCTTAAAAAGAAAAAAAAAAAAAAAAAAGAAAGTTAAGATTAAAATGATGTTATATATTTGAAAATAACTATAATGCTTGATATCTATTGTTGGATTCACTTTTCAATTATGAACTATAGTTTTTGAAATAAGTAGTAATTTAATATGATATTAATGCTTTATCAATATAAAAGTTTTGATTGATCCTTGAATATGCCATTTAAATTTGCATTTATATTAAATAATTGTTCGAGTTGTTTAGCACATATAAAGGGACTATCGGTTAATATGCTTATTTAACCCTACATGGCAAACAAGCATCTTAATTCTAACATGAAATTGAAGACTGTTATCATTATTATTATTTTATTTATTGAAAAAGCGTTAAATTGAATACCTCAAGTATAAAGTTTCAAATTGAACTAGTCCAATTGAAATTAAAGTGTTAATTATACTTTTCGAATATATAGATAAAAAAAAAAAAAGAAACTATAGCTCAAAATTTTTTACTTCAAGACTATTAAGAAGAATCATAGTTATGTATATATACACATAAATGATTATATATATATATATATAATCACACTCGTATCAGGACAATATGATAATTTTAATATGAGAACTTCTTTTATTAGTCATTGGTTCATATTCATGATTAGGACTATAAATTAAAAAATTATCAAATTTGGATTTTGTGGCATACTAAAATCATACTTAAAAAAAGTAAACCCATGGATATGCTAATTAATAATAATATATATATATATATATATATAGCCAATCTCTTATTACGATGTTTTGTTGGATTTTTATTCAGGACCTCACTTATTAATTCTAAAATCTTTTTAAAATTTAGATTTAAAGATGCATTTGGGGGTTTATATAATTTTAACATAGTTTACTTTGCCCTTCTACAGTTTTAGTATTTCATTAGACTTAAATAAAATTTTAAATGCATTTTTCAATTTCAACCATTGAAGAGATACAATAGTTGATGAGTGAGGATGTATTTTTCATAAGATGCTTTGATGAGAGACTTACTATATATATATATATATATATATAATATCTTGACTAATATATATGACTAGGCTCAAATTAGATCCTTGATATAAGGATTAATGTTATAACTTACTTTTAAGCCCTTGGATTGCATTAAAGTTGATATTTAAAATTGTATTTATTAATTATCATGTCTCAACATAATTTATATTTTCTATATACCATTTTAATATATTACTAAGTCCAAATTGAACTATTTTTTTTTAATTTTAGATCTTAATTCTTTATATAATCCAAAAGTTAATAAAGGAAGAGTTACTATTAAAACCATTAGATCATCTTGATATGAATCTGATTGTATATATATATATATGTGTGTGTGTATGTATGCAGAAATGTTCTTTTAAAAATATCTCGTAGTTTATCTTTAAGACATGTTGATGTGAAAACTAAAAACTAGACCCACGTATGATCGTTTAAAATTTTAAAAAATAAGGATTATATGATAAATCCTAGATTGATTTTTAGTATTAAAAAATATTTTTTTTGAAGGATTAACATGTAAAGTTAAAATTGTTAGTCCCATTTTTACTATCCACGTATTCATGTCTTTAGGTATAAACTGATTAATGATTCCTACAGGATTAGTTATATGTTTATATATACAAAAATTATTTTGTTAGAGAATCCATAACTTTATTAAGTTAAGAATTATATGATAAATACTAAGGGTTGCAACAATTTACCTAGAGACGTAGAGATTTAGATAAACATTCCTTATTTAATTAAATCAAGGTTTTTTGATGAGAAAGTTACTATATATATATATATAATTTTGATGTCTTCTTTGATAGACGTGGTTTTCTAAAAGATAAGATCAAGTTCAAATCAATTACAATAAAAAAATTGTAAAAAAATAAAAAGGCACATTTCTTTTACACATTTTCAATTTTACCATTATATTTAGTTAGATGCTATATTTTCTAAAAATCATCATTAATTCCCTTTTAGTTTTCTGTATATATAAAAATAGGCATATTTATTAGTTTTTGTCACTTTTTGTCCGTTATTTTTAACAACTAAAAATAACAAGAAGTTAAAATTTTATATTTTATTATTAAATAACGTTTTAAAACTTACTACTAGAATCGAGCTGATACACGACGCAAGTACTGCGTCACACTAAATAAACAGCGACGCATTTGACGGAGTTGCCAAATGTCTTGTCGCGAAATATATAAGATAACAGGTGACGTATCATAACAGTCGCCTAATAATAATTTTTAGCGACGTACATTTAATTTTTAGCGACTCATACAGTGATGTACTTATAGCGACTAATAAAATAGCGACTCTTTATAATAAAGTCGCTAATAAATTTTTAGCGACACTTACGTGATTAGTCGCCAAATAATTATATCGCTAAAAATTCTTCCTGAATAGCGAGTCATTCATTTTTAGCGACACATTGTTTTTGTCGCCTATTTAGCGACGCTTTATTTTTTGCGATGCATTATGTGAGTCTCTCTTTTAACGACCATATATTTTTAGCGACTATTTTTTAGTGTCTCTAAAATAGCGTCTCATGAATTTTTAGCGACGCTTTGTTGTCGCCTATTTAGCGACGTATTATTTTTAGCGACAAATTTTGTGGATCGGTTTTTTAACGACCCGTAATAATTAGCGAGGAGTTTTTAGTGTCGCCATATTAGCGACCGTTCATGTTTTAGCGACAAATTATAAGAGTCGCATATTTATTAATTTTTAGCGACTCTTTTACCTATTTAGCGATGTATACAACAATATATTTATGTCGCTAAAAATTATATGAGTCGCCAAATTGATCTTATTATATATCGTTATATATTTTAGGCGACTTTTAGTTATATTCATAAACCGCCATTTCTTTTATATTTTTTTAGATTTATCTTCATAAAAATTTATTAAAATATAAAATTAATTATAATAGCAAAAAACCCAAACTAACTTCGTCCAAAATAATTAGAATATAAAAATTTAAAATAAATACTTTTTCATAACAAAACAATAATCAATATAATTAAATATCATCTCATTGACATATATATTTTTACATATGCATACTTATTGAGATGGAAGTTGATGTACTCAAGTTGACGATATTACGCCCTCATACTGCATATGGAAAAATAAAAAAATTTGTTAGCACTGACGCAAAATAAATTAATAAAAACTTAATCATAATTAATAAATTAAATTGTAATTTGGCAAATGAAAATTTAATGAATATTTATCTTCTTAAGGTTTGGCGTGGCACATATTCTCCTAATTAAAGTGGAAAACACATAAGAAAAAAACACACAATGAATAAATAAATATTACTTAAAATATAATTATAAGTTAATAAATATACGTACCAATTTATTTAGAAGATATTGTTTATCCATATCCCCTCACAGTCATTACGAACATAGCCACTCTCACATTCATCCTCATTATCATTTTCATCAACACTTGGCAATTGTATGGCAAATGGATTGTGAGCCAGCCATTGTAGTATCGCCAAGAACATCTTCTTCAACCAATTCTTCTTCAACCAAAATACAATGTCGTGGTGGAGTTAAAACAACAGACCATCTCGAGTCAAGTTGATCTTCAACATAAAATATTTGTTGAACTTGTGAAGCCATGATGAATGGGTCAGATTTATATCCAATTTTACTAAAGTTAACACATGTAAACCCCATCTCATCAACTTTCACACCACTGCTGTCAACCCAATCACACTTGAACACTGGAATTCGAAACATAGTGTAATCGACGTCCCAAATCTCTCTTATGATCCCATAGTATGTCATCTCGGCTAAAATTGAGTTATTATCCTTAGCACTAGCAAAATGCTCACTTTTGGCAATAACTTTGACACCACTATTCTGGGTGACACTCTTATTATCCATATTTATAGTGTTGAATCTAACCCCTCTAATGACATATCCTTCATGTTTCGTTACCACCCATTGCGGACCATGGGCTAACCATCGTAATGTTTCAGACACTGTGTGGTTAGGTTGACTTCGCTCTTGTGCAATCTAGTCAATAGAAAAATATGAAAATTTAAAGCTAAAACAATGATATTATATATTGAATATTTAACTTTCCCATACCTTATCACGTAACCAGTACGTAAATGTACGTTTGTGTTCGTCTTGAAACCATTTTGCTTTTTTTCCTCGATTTTTTTTGCTTGACTTCAAGACTTCAAAATGAATACTAAAACAAATAAAAGTTGTTGTAATTAATAAAAATATCCAACATATCAACTTATCGATGCCTATTAATATATTCAAAATATCAACTAAATTATACATGTTGATATATATATATATATTAAAAATATCAACTATTTTATACATTAACATGTATATACGCACCTGACATACGGTTCCACTTCTGGTGTATTCAAAAGTATATATCTATGAACTTGCTCCCAAAGTTGTTGATCAATTGATTGATTTTTTCCACCTTTAAATGGGGCACCAACATCATCCTTATCATTTAACTTTTGATATCTACCAATTGTGTTTCCAACTGCATCTAATCCTCTCTGAAATTCACTACAAAACTCAATCACTTCTTCACATATGTAACCCTCGGCAATACAACCTTCTGGCCGATTTTTGTTTCGAACATAACTTTTCAATACTTTCATGTACCTCTCAAACGGGTACATCCACCTGAAATGTACTGGTCCACACAATCTTACCTCTCGAACCAAATGTACAGTTAGATGAACCATTACATCAAAAAATGATGGTGGAAAGAATTTCTCTAAAAGGCACAAAGTTGTGACAATATCATTTTGAATATTTTCCAATTCAGCAACAATGATAGACTTCTTGCAAATTGCATTGAAGAAAAAACAAAGTCTTACAATTGCATGTCTCACATGTTTAGGAAGGATTGCACGAATTGCAAGAGGCAAGAGTTGTTGCATCAATGTATGACAATCATGAGATTTCAATCCTACCATCTTTAAGTCCTCCATTGAAACAAGATTCCTAAAGTTTGAAGAATAACCATCTGGAACCTTTAAGTCCGCCAAACACTTACAAAACAATTTCTTCTCATGCTTTGATAATGTATAGCAGGCCGGTGGTAGGAAAGTTCGATTACCTTGAGGCTTAGGGGCCAAGTCTTTCCGCAAACCCATTTCTTGTAAATCTAACCGAGCATTAACTCCGTCCTTCGTCTTACCAGGAATATTGAGCAATGTACCATATATGCTCTCACAAACATTTTTCTCAATATGCATGACATCTAAATTATGTCGCACATGGAGAAATTTCCAATATTCCAATTCAAAAAAAATGGACTTCCTCTTCCAACATTCTTCAGAATCAACAGTCCTTTTCCTCTTGTGTGAGTTATCAAATCTCATTGCATTAAGCTTATCTAATATTTCTTCTCCAGTCAACGGTTTTGGAGGCACTCCAAATTCTTGAAATCCATTGAAAGCCTTCTTTTGCCTTCTATATTGATGATTTGGAGGAAGAAATCTTCTATGCCCGGTAAAACTCATTTTTTTTCCATGCTTTAGCCTTGTAGCAAAAATATTTTCACTGCAAATTGGACAAGCATAATATCCCTTCACCGCATGACCGGACAAGTTACCATAAGCTGGGAAATCATTTATTGTCCATAGCAACACTGCCTTCAACGTGAATTTCTCCTGACGGTAAGCATCGAAGACCGTAACACCCTCATTCCACAACCGCTGCAGGTCTTCAACTAACGGCTCCATGTATACATCAATTTGATTTCCTGGTTGCTTCGGTCCAGAAATTAGAAGACTTAACATCATAAATTTCCGCTTCATACACAACCAAGGAGGAAGATTATACACAACCGTCATCACAGGCCAACAACTATACCTACTACTCAACATATTATGTGGATTAACTCCATCGGCCACGATCCCAAGTCTTAAATTCCTATCTTCGGATGCAAAGTTTGGCCATAAACGATCAACCAACTTCCAAGATGGAGAATCCGCAGGGTGTTGCATTTCCCCTGTCTTAACCTTTCTCCCATTGGCATGCCATGTCAAATTCTTAGCTGTTTCAACACTACAAAACATTCGTTTAAAACGCGGAATAATAGGAAAGTACCATAAAACTTTATTTGGAATATTGCTAGCAACTCCATTCTTATCAATTTTCCATCTAGCAGATCCACATTTAGGGCATTCATTAAGGTCCACATATTCCTTCCTAAACAGAATACAACTTTTAGGACATGCATGAATCTTGATGTACTCCATTCCCAAAGCACTCAAAGTCTTCTTAACATTGTACATGGAGGTTGGCAACACATTGTCATTTGGCAACATCTGGGATAACAATTGCAACAGTACATCAAAGCTCTTATTAGAATATCCATATCTTACCTTTAAGTTGTATAATTTAACCAAAGCCGACAACTTGGTAAATTTGGTACAACCTAGGTACAAAGGTTTCTCCGCATCCTCCAATAAGGTAGCAAATTCATTAGGATCATTATCAAAAGTTTCTAATGCAGCACGGGTCATGTCTAAGCTATTGAAAGCCACGTCTTCCTTACTACTACTATCATTTTCATTATATTCTACATTAATATTCCCAAAATGAGAAGATGGTCTAATACCATCAGCACATGACTCACCATGCCAAATCCATCGCCGATAGTTGACATCAAACCCATTCCAATATATATGGCCTTTAATATCCCTAATAGTATGGATTTTCATATTCCCGCATTGCATGCAAGGACACCGTATGGCATTACAATCACTGGCATTCTCCATGCTAAATTTCAAAAATTCACTCACCCCCTTAGCAAAATCGCTTAAGGTTCTATCCTTCGTTATCCACGATTTATCCATTTCCCTACCAATCTAATTAAACAGAACAATATCAAACAATATCATAAAAAAAATTTGAGACAAAAGCAAGATTAAGAAACCCATCGAAGCAAGATTAAGAAAACCCATTGCAAACAAATTATCGACAAAAGCAAGATTAAGAAAACCCATCTCAAACAAATTATCGACAAAAGCAAGATTAAGAAACCTATCGAAGCAAGATTAAAAAAACCCATCGCAAACAAATTATCCACAAAAGCGAGATTAAGAAAACCCATCGCAAACAAATTATTGACAAAAGCAAAATTAAGAAAACCCATCGAAAACAAATTATCCACAAAAACAAGATTAAGAAAACCCAGCGAACCTAACCTTCGGGTATAATGAATAAATAAATAAAAAATAACCCAATCCACCACATGTCACCGCCAATCATAAAGCGAAAAGAAACTCACCGAAACCATGGAGACGAAGAAAGAAGAATCCAAGCTAACCACGAGGGAGACGAAGAAAGAAGAATCCAAGCTAACCACGAGGTTGACGAAGAAAGAAGAATCCACGAAGAAAGAAATCCAACTTCCAGATAGCAATGCAAGCAAATGGAAAATTAAACACGAAATATCCCACTCTTCAAGTCTCTTTTAGATTGCTTCCAATTCTAACACCTATTATGAAGTGTACTAACACATATTTTGTGAAAAGAAATGGTATTCAAAATCCCGCGTAAATTTTGAAAACGCGCCAAAAATTTTAAGAAATTGGATAAACAGGCGACGTATTCAGATAAACTGTGTCGCTAAAGGATAAACAGTTTCATAGACGCTCTTTTTTTAATTCGTTTAAAACAAATAAGTTTCTCCAAGTACTGTTTATTTCCTTCTTAAACTTTTGGCAATAATTCTAAAATGGTAATTTTACATTTAAAAAGGTATATGATCTAGCGACTCATTGATAGAAACAGGCGACGCATTTACGTATATAAGGGTCGCCTTATCCAATAGTAATTAAAATTTATTTTTTAATTTGTGTCACTTTTTTTAAAATTACATTCAAAAAAAATTTTCACATAGCATTCCAATGAACACCAAGTCAATTAATCTAAAAATATAAAACAGTTCTATCAATGCTCTTTTCAATTATTCTCATATATGATGAGTATACACAAACACAAAAACACATCTCACGACATAATTTGAGATAGGATATAACAATTGTAAATTGGTCTAAAGCAAGGACCCATAGTCCAATTGCTCGATGTAAGTATGTTCAACGAGTTGCACTTTCATGTTTTCGGCTATCAGTGATAGTTTATATGAACCCAAATAAACTAATAGATTACATGTGGGAAGGACATTTCAAATAAAAAGCGACTCATTAAAATATTTATGAGTCGCTTATGAACAAATAATTTGTTTTTTTGGGTTTGTGATATTTCTGTTTAATTAATCTGATATTATTTCAGCATCAAATAACCAGTAAAAATATTTGAAGATGATAAACAGAGGTTTTTTCTTTTAAAAATTATAGTAATAGGCGACGCATAAACATCCTTATGCGTCGCCTAATACAGATTTATTTTTCATACATTTTTTTAAAACCTACCTTTTTAACAATTTGATTTTGTTGGAGCATCAAATAACCAGTGAAGATATTTAAATAAGATAAAGAGAGTTTTTTTTTTTTTGAATTTTAGTACTAGGCGATGCATAATCATGCTTATGCGTCGCCTAATACCCTATATTTTTTTTTTAAACCTTCATTTTTAACAATTGGATTTTAGTTGAGCATCAAATAACCAGTGAAAATATTTAAACAATAACAAGAGAGTTTTTTTTTTTTTTTTTAATTATAGTAATAGGCGACGCATAAGCAGTATTATGCGTCGCCTAATACCCAAATTTTTTTTTTCTTTCAAAAAAACCATGCTTTTTAATAATTTGATTTTCTTCCAGCATCAAATAAGCAGTGAAAATATTTAAACAACATAAATGAGTTTTGTTTTTAAATTTTTTTAATCAATCTGATTTTATCTCAGTATCAAATAACCAGTTAAAATATTTAAACTAGTTAGAGAAGGTTTTTTTTTTATTTTAAATCTTC
This sequence comes from Ziziphus jujuba, assembly GCF_031755915.1. Taxonomy (NCBI): domain Eukaryota; kingdom Viridiplantae; phylum Streptophyta; class Magnoliopsida; order Rosales; family Rhamnaceae; genus Ziziphus; species Ziziphus jujuba. The sequence continues at coordinate 22,255,801 of NC_083379.1, forward strand.
CTGTTTAACAATTTGATTTTCTTCCAGCATCAAATGACCAGTGAAAATATTTAAAGATGATAAACAGAGTTTTTTTTTTTTTTAAATTACAGTAATAGGCGACGCATAATCTATCTTATGCGTCGCCTTATACCCATTTTTTTTTCATATATTTTTTTAAAACCTTCATTTTTAACAATTTGATTTTTTTGGAGCATCAAATAACCAGTGAAATATTTAAACAAGATAAGGAGAGTTTTTTTTTTTTTTAATTATAGTAATAGGCGACGCATAAGCAGTACTATGCGTCGCCTAATACCCAATTTCTTTTTTTTTTTCTTTCAAAAAAACCATACTTTTTAACAATTTGATTTTCTTCCAGCATCAAATAAGCAGTGAAAATATTTAAACAACATAAATGAGTTTTGTTTTTTTATTTTTTTAATCAATCTGATTTTATCTCAGCATCAAATAACCAGTTAAAATATTTAAACTAGTTAGAGAAGGTTTTTTTTTATAAAAATTTTCCTGTTTAACAATTTGATTTTCTTCCAGCATCAAATGACCAGTGAAAATATTTAAAGATGATAAACAGAGTTTTTTTTTTTTAAAATTACAGTAATAGGCGACGCATAAACTATCTTATGCGTCGCCTTATACCCATTTTTTTTCATATATTTTTTTAAAACCTTCATTTTTAACAATTTGATTTTTTTGGAGCATCAAATAACCAGTGAAATATTTAAACAAGATAAAGAGAATTTTTTCTTTTTAATTATAGTAATAGGCGATGCATAAGCAGTACTATGCGTCGCCTAATACCCAATTTCTTTTTTTTTTTCTTTCAAAAAAACCATGCTTTTTAATAATTTGATTTTATTCCAGCATCAAATAAGCAGTGAAAATATTTAAACAACATAAATGAGTTTTGTTTTTTTATTTTTTTAATCAATTTGATTTTATCTCAGCATCAAATAACCAGTTAAAATATTTAAACTAGTTAGAGAAGGTTTTTTTTTTTTAAATCTTCCTGTTTAACAATTTAATTTTCTTCCAGCATCAAATGACCAGTGAAAATATTTAAAGATGATAAACAGAGTTTTTTTTTTAAAAAAAAATTACAGTAATAGGCGACGCATAATCTATCTTATGCGTCGCCTTATACCCATTTTTTTTTTCATATATTTTTTTAAAACCTTCATTTTTAACAATTTGATTTTGTTGGAGCATCAAATAAGCAGTGAAGATATTTAAACAAGATAAAGAGAGTTTTTTTTTTTTTTTGAATTTTAGTAATAGGCGACGCATAATCATGCTTATGCGTCGCCTAATACCCTATATTTTTTTTTTAAACCTTCATTTTTAACAATTGGATTTTAGTTGAGCATCAAATAACCAGTGAAAATATTTAAACAATATAAAGAGAGTTTTTTTTTTTTTTTTCAATTATAGTAATAGGCGACGCATAAGCAGTATTATGCGTCGCCTAATACCAAATTTTTTTTTTCTTTCAAAAAAAACCATGCTTTTTAACAATTTGATTTTCTTCCAGCATCAAATAAGCAGTGAAAATATTTAAACAACATAAATGAGTTTTGTTTTTTTATTTTTTTAATCAATCTGATTTTATCTCAGCATCAAATAACTAGTTAAAATATTTTAACAGCGTGAATGAGTTTTTTTTTTATATTTTTTAATCAGTCTGATTTTCTTTCAAGTATATTTATTTTTTATTTAACATTTCAAAACTCTTAAAATTTATATGCTTTTTAATTTTTATAGGCGACGTATTTTATTCTTTATACGTCGCTTTTTCTGATTTATGTTTATTTATTTATTTTTTTGTATTTCCATTTTTTCGTTTGTAAGTGTCTTTAAATATTTTATTTGCCCCTAAACTGTTTTTAATAACATTTTTTTATTCCCCAATATTCATGAAATATTATAAATAAAATGGCACGATAATCTATGGGCTTTCTTTTCAACCATTAACCATTAGTACGGAAACTAGAAAGTTGGAAGCAATCTAGGGGGTATGAGAAGATTTTGAAGGATCACTCTCATTATGCATTCTTGTTTCTTTCAAGGGTTTGAAGGATTTTGTGGGTTTCTTTCCTAAATACCCAAAGTTCCTTCTTCCTCTGCTTCTTCCTTCTTGCCGGTGGTTGGGTTGCAAGAACTTCACCTTCTCTCCGTCGCCGTCGCCGTCGCACTGGGTGGCTGGGGTTTTTGCCGTCTCGTCGCCGGGATTTGGTTGCTGGGTTGCTGCCGTGCCGGCGCCGTCGCTGCTGTGGTGGCTTGAAGTTCCTCTTGATTGCTGGATTTGTAAAGGTGTGCTGTTTTTGTGTGCTGTTTTTCATCCCTTTTGGGGTTCGGTGGTATATGTGTGCTGTTTTTGTGTGCTGTTTTTCATCCCTTTTGGGGTTCGGTGGTGTATGTGTTTGCTGGAAAAAAATAGTATAACAGATAAATATGCTTTATATTTGTAAACTTTTTTCTCAATATCTCTTATTCCTCTTTTTTTTAAAAAATTTTTATTTTAAAAGTTTATTTCATAAAACCTAACAGGTGATGGATAATAAAATCAATAAAATATTCTAATTTGAACCAACATGCTATAAACACTAGGCATAAAATAATATCCACACAAATTCATAAAATAATCATAGAAAATCAATAAAAATCCATAGAGATAAAGAAACCCATGAGATGAACCTAACTCATAACCCTTAGAGTCGTAAAAGCATCATGGTAATATAAAACTGCTCCATATAAATTCATAAAATAATCATGGAAAATCAATAACAATCTGTAGAGACAAAGAAACCAATGAGATGAACCTAACTTATAACACTTAGCGTCTTAAAAGCATCATGGGAATATAAAACTGTGGGGTAAACCTAACTCATAACCCTTAGTATACAACAAGTATTGTAGCAAAAATATACAATTTTCAATCCACTTTCTTAAAATCAATTATTGTGTCAAAGGATTGCATTACCAACTTCAATTTGATTCTGGATTGTCCAATCATAGTCTAATTTTATCTAGTAAAACTCAATGATAATTTGTAAACCATATATCAATGGACATCTCATAAGATGGGCAACATGATGGTATGCTTACCTTGCCAAATTGAGATTACCAGTGTCTGAAAAATAAATGAAAAATTTTGACCAAAACTTGATCTCTTCATATCTCATAAACAAGTTGGAATTGGGCAAAAGAAGGTTGGAAATGGACTTAGGGAATCCAAAAATAGTGGGTGAAGGTGGGCATATGGCTTGAAATGGGCAAATTCTGTCAAAACTTGGATGAATGTCATGGGTCCAAAAATGTTGGGTAAGAGTGGTCACATGGCATAAAATGGCCAAATTTTGATAAAACTTTGATGAATGGAAAATCGCACTGCCACAACTTTAAATTGCTAATTTGGGCATGTTGATCATTCGTTCGCTGTTAAAGTTTGGTGGTCAACCAATTGAATGGTGGTTAGCTTTGTGGGTTGGTGCATAGGGCTTAGTTTGGCTAATAAATTGATCAAATCATGGCAAGAAATGGTTGTGTTGGTGAGGTGTCATGGTTCTTTGCAGGTTCGACTACATGGGTTTTCACGTGTTTTCTGATTATTCTTGGGGATAAATTAGGTATTTTAAAAATTTTCTAGTCAATGGCATTCCTCTCTAGGCACATATAAATCTTTGGGTCAAATATAGATAAAAATTGGGACTAGTTAAGACAATGATAAAATATTGATATTTAAAACTTTATAGATCTATAATTTTTTATCTATAACTTAGAATTTAGCATGCTATTAGTTCATAAACTTGTCTTGACGAGCTCTACAAAATGGTATACCATTCAAGCTAAAACGTTTGACTATAGAAAAAGTCAAACATGAGATCCATATACAGTCCATTTGGTTAATGTTGGTCAAAAATTCAAAGTTTAGGTGCAATTCTAGGGCAATTTATTACAAATTAATAAGCGACATTAGGCCTACTCTATTATGAAAAATTAGAATTAAAAATAAGAGAAATATTCTAGCATAGAGAGGTGTAGTAGATGTAGAAGTATATCATCAAAGCACAAATGAGGTTTTAGTATATTATAATGACCTACCCCAAGGAAAAAAAGTTAGAATTTAGCTTGTTAAGTGGTTAGATTGGGTTGGACCAGTTAAACCCTATGTAGGTTATAGAGTCCACTTTTTTTATGGTCAATATTTTGGTTTGACTAATATGTCATTGCTTATAGCTTGTCGAAATGAGTTTGTAGACTGATGACGCACTTAATTTTGAGTTAAGGTTGAAAAAATATAGTTTTGAGAAAATATAAGCAGAGGTATTTTATTAGTCCAAGTTTTTATCATACAATGATCCAAAGGTCTATAAATACATTGGGAAGCATGCCCTCATTAAACAAATTGGAAAATGCTTATTTCAACCATGAACCCTTGCAGACTCACATGAATCATCGAATCAACATGTTTTCATTACCCACCATTAGCAATTTGGGTTTCATTTTTTTAGTCATTTTTCAATCATTGAAAAGTTACATGGAATGAACTTACCCCTTGCTCATTCAAATTCTGACCAAATCCCAAAATGCTTGCCCATTCGCTACTAGATGTGCCTATATCTGGTCGATGATGGTGATGACGATGCTTCAATCAGGTTATCAAAGTTTGGCCATTTTCCGACTATTTCAAGTCACCTTATAGCCCCTACCCCTATTTTGGACTCTTTAAGCTCAAATCCATCATCTATTTGTCAAGATTCTTATCATTCGAGAGATCCATCAACAAATTTGTGGGGATTTTTCAATCATTGACGACACTTTTGGACTAGGGTGAATATAATAATGTGATCTACATTTCATGAGCCTTTCATTGATATAAAATTTTTGAAATTTTGATGTTGTTTGATTAAGTTTCTATTTTTTAACTAGTTAAATATCGAGTAAAATCGAACTCTTTTTGGACAACCTAGAATCAAATTAAAGTTGTAGTTGTATTGCCAGACTTATTAATATCCAATAAAATATTGAATTTCATAAATATTTAGACCCTTTAATGTTCAATTTATGTAACTTTAGTACAATAGAAATTATTTAAGAACATTGGCTATCCATGAATATCTTTAGTTTAAATTTTTGGAGCTTGATAAATATTTTTATTTATATTTTAGAACAGGGACTGATATTGGAGAAGATCCAGTAGCAGATTTGGTTTGAGCATAAAAGTAAGCTTGATTATTTTATGTTGCTTTGCCTTTGTTTCTTACTGTAAAGGCCGTTTAAGTTGAAATTGATTCACTTTGCTACCTTAAACTCCTTCATTTGTTCCATGGCTTATAAGGCATTGAGCAACTGGGCCAATGATGTCTAAGATCTCTGGTTTCATTAGAGGATGAAATCTTGGATTCAATCTTCTTAGGGAGGAAAATTATGATCTTTTCCATAACCTTTTGATCTTGGAATGTTTCTCCAAGTAATCGAATTTCATTCACAACCTTCATAATTCTATTGGAGGATTCATTTACAAGCTCCATAATCAAATCTCAAACTCTTTTGTAAGGTTGAGAAGCTGCATATGGTTTGTTCTTGTTTTGAATGGCTTTTTGTATGGTCGTGAGTGTTTTGAATGATCTTGCATTCTCTTCACTATGGAGCTTGATTTGGTTTAGTAAAGCTCTTACTCTTAATAATTATGGTTCATAAACAAATGTCATAGGCTTTTAAATAAACCTTTATTTTAATGGACCAAATTGAGTAATTTTGGCCATTGAGCAAAGGTGGTGAAGGTTCTAAAAAGTGTGAAGAATAGGAAACCAAGCTTGGCCAAAATTCACCTCCTTTTCTAATCTAATTTGGATTAATTAATTCCTTTATTTTGAATTAGAAATTAATTAATTTACAATGAAGATAATAAAATAATAACTTTCCTAAGTTGATTTTTCTAGCAAATAAATAAATAGAAACCAAATAAAAGACTAATTCCCTAAAACAAAAAGTCAAAATCAAATTAGGAAACTAGTTGACTAGTTTGATTACTAAGATATCTTTGACCAATCTTCAGCTTGTTTGGGCTCCAAATCAGCTTCTGTATGCCATTTAGGATTCCAAATACGATTAATAATGATTCCCACACATTGCCCCTTGATTGGAATAAGTAAAACAAGAAGAAAAGTCAAAGTCAGCGGCTAAACAACACATTTTTGGTCAAATTTAGATGCTGTCCATACAAGTCATTTTTAGATGCTTTTGATTCTTCCTTGGCTGAATTACATGTCCTCTTAATGATATTCATTGAGTTCATGAAGTATTTTAACCATTCCTTACTGATCGAAGTCCAAATTTGCACAAACATAGCTACCCGGGTCCGTATCAGCTTCCACCACTCGGATGCTTAGAACAGGCTTTGTATCTTTGGGTATGGACAAACTCTTTTAAGAATTAACTACTCCCTGTATAAATTATTCCAGATTTTCCTTAAACCTCTTCTCTTGTGCTCTAGTGATCGGCTCGGTCTTCATCTGTATCGGATTAGCATCCCAATGGGTTGTCAGTTGTGCAAGCTTGGACGGATTCTCATCAATCTCTCCTTGGCCAATTGGTGCTTTCCTCATCTTGCTTCAGTCTTCGCTTTGAATCGTAGACAGGATTGCTTCTCCAAACACTTGGATTTGACCTCCCATTGTTTGTAACTCCTCCAAACCATGAGCTTGTACCCCTCATTTTGAACTGATTTTCAATCTTGATGGCCGCATGAAGCATCTCCTCAAATTCTACATATTGTTAAAGTTCCATTTGATTGGTTATATCATGATTCAAGCCACCCAAAAACCTTGCCATGGTTGCCTCTCGATCCTCATTGATACTCAATATCATCATGAACATTTCCATCTCCTTGTAATAATCCTCCATCGACATATATCCTTGTGATAATGATTGGAGTCTTTCATGTAGTAACCTCTGGTAATGAGTCAGTATAAATTGCTTCCTTGTGGCCCTTTTCATTTATTGCCAAGTAGTAATTAATTTATCACCTACTCTTCTTTGGGTATTTTCCTCATTTGTCCACCATTGAAGTGCATAATGTCCAAATTTCATTGCAACCACTTTTACCTTCTTAGTCTCCAAATAGTTATGACTATCGAATATCATCTCCATTTACTCCTCCCACTCTAGGTAATGTTACGAACCTAGGACGACCTACTCCTAAACCCGTATTATATTAGCCTGGATCTCAATTAAGTTCAAGTTCTAATGGAACGGACCTCAACCCCTAACTAACTTGTGGTTAGAAACCTTGGTATAATGTAGACGCCACAATAGGGGATGGAAAACCTATTGATAAGTCAAGCTAAAACAACCAATTCTCTAATGATGTCTTAGGTGTTCTCAAAGAACAAAGAGATAATTAATCTCACAAGTATTTTCTTTATCAAATCAAAGTTGTATTCTTATTGAAAAATAATCCTTTAAATATGCTTTGAAAGAAACAAAATAAACCCTAAAAAACCTAGGAAAAACCGGCCATACAAAGTAGTTTCCTATGGTGGCCGAAATTCTCACTCCTTTCCTAATATAATTTGGATTAATTAATTCCTTTATTTTGAATTACGAATTCATTAATTTACAATGAAAATAATAAAATAATAACTTTCCTAAACTTATTGTTTCAGAAAATAAATAAATAAAAACTAAAAAGTAATGGTAATTTCCTAAAACAAAAAATAGAATCAAATTAGAAAACTATAATACTAGCTTTTTGACTAAGTTGACTTTGACTATTCTTTGACCAATTTGAGCTCCAAATCAGCTTCAATATTCTTTTTAGGATGCCAAATAAGCTGAATATTAAGTCCCACACGTTGCCCATGCTTGGATGAGGAAGAAAAAGCCAACTCAGCAAAATACAATAAAGCCAGCACAAAATACAGTGAAAAACAGGCCAAATTTGAAGCTGTCCGTACAACCCCTTTTTGAATGCCTTTGAAGCTGCCTTGACTTGATTCCATATCTTCTTAGAAATATGTATTGAATCCATAAATATTTGGAGCCATTTCATGCTGTCCGTTGTCCATGTTTGCACCAAAACTGCCACCCGGGTCCGTATCAGCTTCTACCACTTGGATGCTTAGAATAGGCTTTGTATCTTCAAGTATGGATTAACTCTGTTGAGAATTAATTATCTCCTGTATAAATGCTCCCAGGTTTTCCTTAAATCTCTTAATTTGAGCTCTTATGATTGGCCTGGTCTTCATCCTTGTCGGGTTAGCACCTCAGCGGGTTATCAATTGAGCGGCCTCGGGCAGAATCACATCATTTCCCTCATCTTGAAAAGGATTTGTCCTCAAATCAAGATCATCACCCGCAGAAAAAGGAGTTAAATCAGCAACATTAAATGCAGCACTCATGTTATACTCACCTGATAAATCAAGCTTGTCGGCATTCTTGTTATTCGGCTCCAAAACATGAAAAGATCCATCCACATGCGGCATAGGCTTAGACTTTTTTTGTTTGGGGAACCTCTTCTTTCGTGAGTTCAGCTAAACCAAATCTCCTGGGTCAAACACTATCATAACAAATACTAGAAATACAAGTTCATCACACTTTTTAATATTAGCAAATAATGTCTCCCCAATTTTCAAATTTCCACTAAGTAAAGCTTTTAATAATGCAGATAAAGTTTTATACAACAAAAGCATTTTTAATTTAGCATCTTTGTAATTCATAACCAGCAATGGTTTCTCACCCAAGATAGCCTTATTAACATCCCCAAAACTCAAATAAAAATTTTGATTTTTCCTTTCTTTTCTTTCTTTTCCTTTCTCTTTGTCGGCTACCACAAAAGGTTTTCCTCCCTCGGGTTCCTCACAAAAGCTCTCGGGTTTCTCTCTTTTTCTCACCTCTTTTTTGGCTTTATCTTGGTTTTTCCACTCAAGTTGAGTCTTAGAACACTTACCTTGGACAGCAAGCTCGGACTTACCTTCTTGGATGGTTGGTGAAGCCAGTGGTGCCATACTAGCCTTCTCCTTGAGTTTTCCGGCTTCTCTCCTTTGTTGTATTTGTAATTGGTCTCTATAGACTTCCTTAGGAGTTAATGGCTCCAACTTGACCTTATTTCCTTTAAACCTAAAAACAATACAATTCTCTCGACCAAAATGAGTAGCATCTTTCTCAAATTGCCATGGCCTACCCAACAAAATATGACCCACATGCATAGGAACAACATCACACAATACAACATCCACATATGTATCGATGTTGAATTTTACTTTGGCTTGTTTATTTACTTTTATCTCACCACTATCATTTAGCCATTGTAATCTATATGGTTCTGGATGTTTAATAGTTGTTAGGCCTAATTTATCAACTACCATGCTACTAATTACATTTGCATAACTTCCACTATCTATAATCATACTACATATGTTACCTTGAATTTCGCATCGGGTGTGGAAGATGTTTTCTCTTTGAATTTGTTCCTCATCTTTGTATATAGTAAGGACCCTCCTTGCAACCAAGCTTAAGTCATCCCTTGAAGGTTGGAGTGTTTTGGGTTCCTCATGCTCATCATCTCCGACTTCTCCATCTTCAATTTCAGTTTCAGCATCACTTTCTTCACTTTCGGATTCTAGTTCGCCATTACATTTCAACACCATAATCCTCCTATCGGGCATTGGCTAGCGATGTGTCCTCATCCTTGGCACTTAAAACACACAATTTCATGAGTTTTAGAAGGCTTAGGATCATATTTACCTTCACTTTTGTGTGCTTGGACAGATTCGGTTCTAGTCTCTCTCTTTGGCCGATTTGAACTTTCTTCTCCCACTTTTGGCTTTGGGTTGTTTTCGAAGGTAGGATTGCTTCTCCAGCCACTTGGAATTGATCTTCCACTGTTGGAAACACCTCCTAATTGTGAGCCTACACCCCTCCTCTTGAATTGATGCTCCAATTTAATAGCCACATGCAACATCTCCTCCAATTCCACATATTGTTGCAATTCTAGTTGGTTGGCTATCTCACAATTCAAACCACCAAGAAATCTTGCCATGGTTGCTTCTCTATCCTCATTCATGTTTAACCTGAGCATAAGCATCTCCATCTCCTTGTAATAATCCTCCACGGACATACTTCCTTGAGATAGGGATTGAAGCCTTTGATGCAGCAACCTATGATAATGTGATGGCACGAACCGCTTCCTCATGGCTCCCTTCATTTGGCGCCATGTAGTGATCAAGTCATCACCAACTCTCCTCCGAGTGTGTTGCTCATTGGTCCACCATTGGAGTGCATAATGGCCAAATTCCATTGCTGCCATCTTCACCTTCTTACCTTCCGAATAGTTGTGGCAGTCAAAAATCATCTCCATTTTCTCTTCCCACTCCAAATAAGCTTCAGGATCACTTTTACCCATAAAAGGTGGGATATTAACCTTGATATTTCCCAAATCTTCATCTGTATCCTCCCTCCTATATCTCCCATGGCCAGCTCTATCTTGGACAGCAAAGGTTTCGTCCATACCTTCCTCAAAGTCACCGTCCAATGGCTCCTCATCAAATTCCTCTCTCGGCCTCTCACGACCTCCTCGTCCTCGGCCTCGTCCTCCATGGAATTCTTGCCTATTTCTTGTATTCGGCCTTCCTTGTGAGGCTTCTAATCTTCCCACTCTTTGGTTTACATGCTCAAATTGAGCACTCATCCGCTGTATTGATTCCAAAATAGTTCTCAAGTCCACTTGGTCTCCACTTCCGGTAGCTCGGTCATCGCCATGAAATGCTACGGACTCTTCCTCATTGATCCTCAAGGTTAGATCCCCTCTTCTTATTCTAGAATCTGCCATGTTAGTAAAATACTGCAAAAATAAAATAAATCCTCACAATATTCACTCCCTCACGTGTTTCACTCAAACAAGGTCTCGACACTCGTGTTTACACACTAGTTTCGGCTTTTACCCTCTTTTAAGCTCACACACTCTTGCCTTTTTCCACTCAATGAATTATCTCAAAGTTCTAATTAAAACACCCACAAAACAGCAATTAGATCACTAGTATGTTTTAATTAAACTTATCAACAAAGCAGTAGCAAAAAGTAGGCAATACCGAAAGAATCCAACAAATCCTAATTTTTCGGCTTTCTAGACAAGAAAACACAAAATAATGGGAAAACGTTGGAATTTTTGAAAACTGCACCAGATGGTAGTAGATTATGAGTTCAAGAATAAAATTCCAGAAAAAGAAATTCAAATACGAACAAGAATCAAAGAGAACAAAAATATAGAAAACTGTTGGTTTTTGTTCTTGTAATTCAAGTTTTGTATCAATTCCTTTAACTAATTTTAATCCAAAAAATTTAAACACCCAAAATCCAAATATCCAGCAGTAAAAATAATTTCCCAGCAACTCAAATATTGAATAAATAATCAAAAAACCAGCAGCTCCAACAATTTCCCAGCAAACAAATCAAACTCCAACAAACTGAAATTTTTTTTTTTTTATTCGGCTTTACCTCTTCTTTCTTTTTTTTTTTTTCACTCACAGAACATAAACAACTGCAGTGGCAAGAATAATTACCAAAATTGCAATTCCAACTCCAAAACAAACACCAAACCCGTGACCTCCAAATAAACAAAATGTGCAGTTTTTTTTTTTTTTTTTTAAATGTTGCCGCAAACTCTTTTTTTTTTTTTTTTTGAATATATGAATGCAAATATTTAAGACTAAAACAGCAAAGAAAAATCAACAAAAACCAAAATTAACAAGAACAATGATAAAAGACAACCAACAAACTAGGAAACAAAAATACGATAAAACTAGGAAATCCTAATTCAACTAGGAATGAATTTTTTTTTTTTTTTTTTTAAGATGCTGAACGTGTATAGGATGGATGCAACCTTAACCTAATGATAAAATTGCAGAATAACACAAAAACAAATAAAGCAAATAAAGATAGACCAAACCTGAACAAAATTTAGCTCTGATACCAAATGATACGAACCTAGGACGACCTGCTCCTAAACCCGTATTATATTAGCCCGGATCTTTATTAAGTTCAAGTTCTAATGGAATGGACCTCAACCCCTAACCAACCTGTGGTTAGAAACCTTGGTATAATGTAGACGCCACAATAGGGGATGGAAAACCTATTGATAAGTCAAGCTAAAACAACCAATTCTCTAATGGTGTTTTAGATGTTCTCAAAGAACAAAGAGATAATTAATCTCACAAGTATTTTCTTAATCAAATCAAAGTTTCAAAGTTTTCTTATTAATGAAAAATAAGCCTTTAAATAGGCTTTGAAAGAAACAAAATAAAACCTAAAAACCCTAGGAAAAACCGGCCACTCAATGAAGAATTCTACCTTGGCCGAAACTTTCCTTTTCCTAATCTAATTTGGATTAATTAATTCCTTTATTTTGAATTAGGAATTAATTAATTTACAAAGAAAATAATAAAATAATAACTTTCCTAATCTTATTTGTCCAGAAAATAAATAAATAGAAACTAAAAATAATGGTAGTTTCCTAAAACAAAAAGTAGAATAAAATTAGGAAACTAAAATACTAGCTTTTTGACTACATTGACTTTGACCACATTGACTTTGACCAATTCTTTGACCCAAGTGAGCTCCAAATCAGCTTCAATATGCTTTGTAGGATGCCAAATAAGCTTATTGTGAAGTTCCTCACGTTGCCCTTGCTTGGAAGTAAGAGAAAAGGCTAATACAGTAAAATACAGTAAAGCCCGCGAAGAATACAGCAAATCCGGCCTTTCCTTCTCCTTGTGCGCAAACCTCCTTGTTGGTCGGCTTTGAAGCTGCTTTGGCTGGTTTCTATGACTCATCCTCCATATAAATTAAACCCATAAAGATGGGGTTCCAATTCATACAACCCGGCCTCTTTATTGTTACCAAAAACGTCACCCGACCCCGTTTTGGCTTCTATTGCTTGTATGAGTAAAACGGGCCTTTGTTCTTTAGATATGGTCAACCCCTCTTGACTATGACTTATTCCTTGTATGAAGACAGCAAGATTGTCCTTGAACTTCTTGGCTTGGGCCCTAGTGATCGGCCCCACCTTCATTTGTAATGGGTCAGCACCCCAGCGGGTTGTTGGTCGAGCTGTCTCGGGTGGATTCGCATCATTCCCCTCCTCTTGAAAAGGATTTGTCCTCAAATCAAAATCATCACCTGCAGCAAAAGGAGATAAATTAGCAACATTAAAGGAAGCACTAACATTATACTCACCCGGTAGATCAAGCTTGTAAGCATTGTCGTTTATCCTCTCCAAAACTTGAAAAGGTCCATCACCCCTCGGCATGAGTTTTGATTTCCTTTGTTCGGGGAATCTTTCTTTCCTTAAATGCAGCCACACCCAATCTCCAGGTTCAAACACCATTGATTTTCGGCCTTGATTAGCCACCCTTGCATATTGCTCGGTCCTCCTCTCAATGTTTGCTTGGGTTTTCTCATGAATCTGCTTTACAAAATCAGCTTTTTGTTTTCCATCTAGATTAGCACGCTCACTTAAAGGCAAAGGTGTTAAATCTAATGGAGTCAAAGGATTAAAACCATAAACAATTTCAAATGGAGTAAATTTAGTTGCTGATTGTAAAGACCTATTATATGCAAATTCAACATGTGGCAAACATTCTTCCCAAGTCCTTAAATTTCTACTAATTAATGCTCTCAACAATGCAGACAAGGTTCTATTTACTACTTCGGTTTGTCCATCAGTTTGTGGATGACAAGTAGTTGAAAATAAAAGCTTAGTACCTAATTTAGCCCACAATGTTTTCCAAAAATAGCTTAAGAACTTAGCATCCCTATCCGACACAATAGTTTTTGGCATTCCATGCAATCTCACAATTTCCTTGAAAAATAAATTAGCAATGTTGGATGCATCATCAGTTTTATTACATGCAATAAAATGTGCCATCTTAGAAAACCTATCTACTACAACAAATATTGAATCCTTACCTGTCCTTGACCTAGGCAACCCAAGAATAAAATCCATAGACAAATCTATCCAAGGATAGGTAGGAATCGGCAAAGGCTTATACAATCCATGCGGTTTCAATGTTGATTTTGTTTTTCGGCACTTCACACATCTTTCACAAATTCTCTCAACATCTCTCCTCATGTTAGGCCAATAAAAATGTTCTTGCAGCAAGGATAAAGTCTTTAAAATACCAAAATGACCCATTAAACCACCCCCATGTCCTTCCCGAACCAATAATTCCCTTATACTACAATTAGGCACACAAAGTTTGTTTTCCTTAAACAAATATCCCTCAAATATGTAAAATTTATTAAATCCATGTTTCAAACAGGTTCTAAAAATTTCTCCAAAGTCACTATCATGCTCATAAAGTTCTTTCAATTGTTCAAATCCAAGCAATCTAGCATCTAAAGTAGAAAAGAGCACATACCTTCGGGATAATGCATCGGCAACCACATTTTCCTTACCCTTTTTGTAGCGGATCACATATGGAAATGTTTCAATAAACTCAATCCACTTAGCATGCCTTCGGTTGAGCTTTCCTTGTCCCTTGATATGCTTCAAAGACTCATGATCCGTATGAATCACAAACTCCTTTGGCATAAGATAATGCTGCCACGTCTCCAAAGCCCTCACCAAAGCATACATCTCCTTGTCATAAGTCGGGTAGTTTAGGGCAGTTCCATTCAATTTTTTACTAAAGTAGGCTATGGGCCTTCCTTCTTGCATTAAAACAGCTCCAATACCTACACCCGAAGCATCACACTCAATTTCAAAAGTCTTAGAAAAATTTGGCAAAACTAACAAAGGTGCATTACACAATTTTTCTTTCAACAAATTAAAAGATTTTTCTTGTACTTCCCCCCATTTGAAGCCAACATTCTTCTTGACAACTTCATTCAATGATGCTGCTATGGTACTAAAATCCTTGACAAATCTTCGGTAAAAGCTTGCCAAGCCATGAAAGCTCCTCACTTGGGTAATGGTGATGGACCTTTTCATTTTTTGGAGTGGATTAATGAAAATACTTACAAACTTGACTTACCGGGTGAGTATAATGTTAGTGCCACGTTTAATGTTGCTGACTTATCTCCTTTTGCTGCAGGTGATGATTTTGATTCAAAGATAAATATTTTTCAAGAGGAGAGGAATTATGAGAATCCGCCCGGACCAGCACAACCTACAACCTGTTGGGGTGCTGACCCGATATGCATGAAGACTGAGATAATCTCTAAAGCTCAAGCTAAAAGATTTATGGACAACTTGGTTGCCTTTATATAAGGATTAATTACTTCTCAAAAAGGCTTGTCAATACTCGAAGATACAAGATCTGTTTGAAACATCCAAGTAGTGGAGGCCGATATAGACTCGGGTAGTTGCTTACGTGCAAATATGGACTCCGGATAGCAAGAAATGGTTCCAACACTTCATGTATTCAATGATTATCATTAAAAGGTCATGGAATCAAGCCAAGAAAGAATCGAAGGCAAAGAAAATGGGCTTGTACACATAGGAGGAGTTTTGGTTGAAAATTGTTGTATTGTTTATTGGCTTTACTATATTTTGCTGAGCTGACTCAATGATCATCCTATTTAGCATCCTATAAGGCATATGGAAACTGACTTGGAGCTTAAACTTATGAAAGATTGGTCAAAGACAGCTTAGTTAGAAGGATAGTCAAATGTTTTCTAATTTGATTTTGACTTTTTGTTTTAGGAAATTAGTCTTTTATTTGGTTTCTATTTATTTATTTGCACAAAAAATCAACTTAGGAAAGTTATTATTTTATTATTTTCATTGTAAATTAATTAATTTCTAATTCAAAATAAAGATAATTAATCAAAATTAGATTAGGAAAGGAGAGAGAAAATCCGGCCAAGCTTGGTTTCCTAATCCTTTTGGCTAGTTTTATCCTAGGTATTTTAGGATTTTATTGCTTTATGACTTTAGCCTATTTAAAGCCTTACTTTTTAGGAAGAACACACCATCAATATTTTTCAAAAAATTAATTGTGAGATAGAATTCTCTTTGCTCTCTTTGAGCACCTAAAACACCATTAGAGAGTGAGTGTTTTAGTTTTGACTTATCAATAGGATTTCCATAACCTATTGTGACATTTTTATTATACCAAGGTTTCTAATCATAGGTTGGTTAAGGGTTAAGGTTTTCCCACAAGAACTTAAACTTAATTGAGATTCGGGCTAATATAATATGGATTTAGGCGTGAGTCAACCTAGGTTAGTATCAGATTGAATTCATCGAGACTTTTCCTTATGTCATCCACTACAAAAAAGTGTAAGGAAAATGTGGTTGCCGATACATTATTTCAAAGGTATGTATTGTTTTCTGCCTTAGATGTTATATTACTTGGTTTTGAACAATTTAAAGAACTTTATAAGCATGATAGTCATTTTGGTAAAATATATAGAGGCTGTACTAAAAATGGTTATAATAAATTTTACATTTTTTAGGGGTAGTTATTTAAAGAAAGTCAACTTTAAGTACCAAATTGTAGCATTAGGGAATTTTTAATTAGGAAAAGTCATGGTGGGGGTTTAATGGGACACTTTGGCATTGTAAAAACTCTATCTATATTGCACGATCATTTTTGTTGGCCAAATATGAGGAAAGATGCGGAAAGGATATGCAAAAGGTGTTTAAAGTGTCAGAATTCAAAATCGAAGCTTAAGCCGCATGGCTCATACATGCCATTGTTGATTCCATCACATCCATGGGTTGATTTGTCTATAGACTTTGTACTTGGTTTACCTGATGAGAATCCACTTGGACTCGTACAACCGACTACCCGATGGGGTGCTGATCCTGTAGCAATGAAGACGGGACCAATTGCCAGGGCACAATATAGGAAATTTAAGGAAATTCTTGTTAGCTTCATCCAAGGAGTGATTCAATCTCAAGAGAGTATGACAATACCATAAGATCCGAAGCCCGTCTTATGCATCCAAGTTATGAAGGCCAAAATGGACCCAGCAAGCTGTTTCGGTGTTTCTATAAACTCTGGGCAGCAAAGAATGAATTTTTTGGTCTATTAATGTGATTGAGCATTCCAAAGGACCATGAAATCATGCCAAAATAGAAGTAAATGCATTCAAATAGCACATTTGCGCATGGAGCTTCATGTTGGCTGAAAATGCTTATTTTGGTGCTGACTTTGACTTCTTTTTTTGTTCAAGCAAGTTTGACTTATTCCAATCAAAGGGCAATGTATGGGAATCATTGTTAATCCTATTTGGCATTCCACATGGAATATGGGAGTTGATTTGGAGCCTAAACTAGCTGAAGATTGGATAAAGACAACTTAGCTGTCAACTAGTAAACTAGTTTTGTAATTTAAGTTTTACTTTTTGATTTAAGAAATTATCTTTTATTTTGGTTCTTATTTGTTTATTTGCTGGACAAATTAACTTAGGAAAGTTGATATTTTATTACTCCAATTGTAAATTAATTAATAGGACATCAACTTATCATGCCGTCGGTTAAGCTTGGAACAACAAAAGAAGTCAAAGGTCATCATCTTCCCTTGGCCTAATCAAATTTTTGTTTTCCAGTTTGTTGGTTATTTGCATAATTGTTCTTAGTAGTTTGATTTATTATTGATTTTTCTTTGCTATTTTAATTAAAAAAAAAAGGAGAGGAGTTTTGAAAACATCTTGCATAATCGTACAAATTTTGGCAATTTGTTTTTGTTGAAAAATAATTTGGATCTGGTTTGTTGTGAAAGGTTAGGGCAAATTTAAACTAAAGAGAAAAAGGTTTATAAGTTGCTGATAACTGAATTTTGGGTGGTTATGCTCAGCTTCTTTTGATTAAGTTGCTGGAAGAATTTTCCAGCAAAGCCGGTTTTGTTTTTCTCTTTGTTTGAAATGGAAACTAAGGTATTTTTTTCTCCAAAATCAACACACCTATTCATTAAAATGTCATACATATTTATAGCATACAAAAGAGGTGTGAAAACATACCATGGCCGTTCATATAGACCAATGTTTTACAAGTACTTCATGGTGAAGCAAAACACATGTGCAAAGTAACTTCATCACATGGTTCTTAGATTGTTGACAAGTGTTGCTTCTTCATTGAGTGCTTCATGTTGAAGTAGTCCTCATGCATGATGACACATTTCCTCACATGCTTTGGATGAGAGAGAGGCCAAATGGTTAAGCTCCACGTCACCATCCTTATCACCAAGGTGTTTTCCATGTCATCAAGGTGCTTAGTTTCCTTAAAAATCCTAACTTGGCCAATACACTTTAATTAGTACATTTTGGTGTTTTTGTGCACTAATTTAACAAGCCTAAATTATAGACAAAATGGCTTTAACAAATTACAAAACAAAGTACAAAAACAAACTAACACTACTTAAAAAAATTCACTTTCATTGACCACTCTTTTTGGTTGCCAAAAATGGATTTTTGGTTGCTAAAGAATATCAACGACCAAAAAAACATGGTCATAGCATGGTCGCTAAAAGCTCGTAACTAATTGTATTTAGTTAGTGAACAACTTTGGTTGCTAAGACTTAAAACTTTCAGTAACCAAATTTTGATTTTTTAATGACCATTCTTTAGTCTCTAAAACTCTGAAAAATTCACCAATTTAATCAACTTTTAATAGCCTAAAGTGGTATAAGTGACCAATATTATAATTATATATTATAATTATTATGGACCAACAACATGGTCACTAAAAAATAACTTTTTGAGACCAAATTGATTGGTCGGCGAAATTACTCAAAGCAACCAACATGGTGGTCACTTTTGGTCTTTTACATATTCAAAAATGTTTTTAATCCCAAAAATTGGTCACCAATGCTCTATATTCATCAACAAAACTTTTGTCATTAAATTCTTTATGTTAGAAACCAATAAGTGAGCAAAGCCTGATGGTTTGGCTGAATAGTCAAGACTTGAGTATTTGGCCAATAAGTCAACAATAAGAAACAGAGAGATTTTAACAAATCATTCCACTTAAAGATCTTGTATTCCATCTAACTTTCTAAACAGAATGTTTTTAACAAAATATGACCATCATGAATGTAGAGAATATGGATATATAACCCAAGAGAATAAACTGAAAATGACCCCAACCAATTAGAAATTAAACTAGTACTTAGAGAAGTTAGTGTAACACAGAAAAGACAAGCTGGTAAAAATGATGACTTTTTTTTTTTCTTGAAGGTAAAAATGATAACTTACGTACACAAATAGACCTTATATATATTAGAAATGTGCACACACTTATACATTATATTTCCAAGCATCCATGGAAATAAAATATGTAGAATTCAAGTTCTTAACAATGCAAACAGTCATTGAGGGTGCTTAATTAGGTATTAATAATGGTTTGGTACTATAAAGTTACTTTGGGCTATGACCATCAATGAATTAGGCACCAAAGTAATTAAAAAGGAATCTCAGTAACTTATAAAAGAAAAAGGAATTCCAGTAATATACGTCCATCTATTTAGACAATGTTGATGTGCCAACAAATATCCAGAAACATCCACATAAAATGAAACCTCATAAAAAGTATGGCAACCACACAACATATAAACTAACCTTGATTAAATCCAATTAATTGTCAGTATCTGAAGAAACATAAAATTTGACAATTAAAGGAAAAAGCATATAGTCTAATAAAAAGAACTTGAAAGAGTGGACCCTCTACGTTGCTATCCCAAGTGCTCAACAGTTGAAAATTCTCTACGATGGAGAGACAGCTAAGGTGTAACCCATTTTTTAAGAAAGGACAAATACAAGTAGATAAAAAATGCTTAATTTAACTAAGCTTTTACCCCAAAAGAATTGGAGTTAAAAGCAAACCAAACGCAATAAGTTGAGTGAATGAAGGCACTCTCCCTACCACCCACATTTCATACTTCTCTTATTGTCAAAAATCAAATGTTAAACCGCATAAAGATCAAATGATTATGCAGAAAATAAAATGAACATGTTCATATGTTTTGCTGTTGTCGAATGTATAGGTGACAAGTTTTGTATCACTAAGGAAGCACCCTGGACTAAGTCCATCCACACTTAAGAAATTATCAAGAAGAAAAAGCTTGTCTGTGTTGTTTCTTCAGTAGACTCTCCTTCCTCTATTTAAAATAGCAATTAAACAACAACCAGTATCACCATACTGATAGTAAAAATAGTATATAGAAATCCTTTCAGCAAAGAAAATTTGATTACAAGTTGTACCGGGGAACATAGATAAAGAAAAAATAAGAGTATTAAAACGTTTCAGTCAACAAACACAATTATATAGCTTGTGAATCTTCTCAATCTTTTGAAGCATGTCATTTTTCAACTTTTTTCCCTAATGAAGCCTCTGTTCTATTTTTAGTTGAGAAAAGTTTCTCCTGTGGCAGTTTAAACAGAGTTCAGAAAAAAAAAAGCAGCAATTAAAGAAGAAAATGTAATGGCAAAAAGCAACAAATACGATGTTCTTTTAAAATTAATAAGTTTAATATGAAAATTAATCTATCATTGTCAGCAACTGTGAATAACACATCTTTCAATTCAAAGACTATCTTTGGAAGCTTAAATTTCACTTGCTAAGCATTGACTGAAAATTCTCATGGTCAAAGCTGATAAGATAAATTATCCAATCTTGAAATTGCTTCCAAAACTAGAAGTAGCACTTTCAAAATTCATGCCAAACTCGATAAATATCAGTCATATTAATGAATAAGTTCAGTGCTGAATTAACTCATAATTTTTCAACGACAGGCAAGGATTAATTATCATAGTCAGGACCTTTTTAACAATTTCTATTTTTTTCATAATTTAGAATAGCAGTGACAACAATAAACTAGGCTTGTAAGTGACGAAAATTAAATAAATTATTTGTAATGTGAAACCAGTTACCAATACGCGGTTGGATTAAAAGAAAAAAAAAAACAGTGCTTTACACAGAATCAATTCAAGAGGACGAGCACAAGTACACGGTTTGGACGAGTATCAAATAGTGGGAGGTCAAATCCTAATGTTTGGAGAAGTAATCTCACATATGACAACAAGCCAAAACCAATGCTACATGATGAAAGAGCCAATCGGCCAAAAAAAGGAGGCTAAAATCGAATCTGTCCAAGCACCAAGGAATAAAGGTAACTTTGATTTTAAACCTTTTATAACTCGTGTTATTTTGTGTTTTAAGTGCCAGGGATGAGGACACATCGCTAGTCAATGCCCAAATAGGAGAATCATGGTGCTAAAAGGTAATGGTGAGTTATAATCTGAAAGTGAAAAAAGCAGGGGTGAAACCTAGCAATAAGAGGAAGAACTTGAAGATGAAGCCGAGACCTTAACTGTCAAGACCCGTCCAAAATTCCTCACCGGAACCGTAGACAAGCCCTGATCCCAACCCTACAGGACCTTCCAAGGAAAATCTAGCAACATCTCTTCTAAGGGTTGGACTTACCACAAAATTCCCTGAGCAGAAAACACACTTCTAAATACATCACCTTATTCCTCCCATCTTACTGCAATTTAATACCATAAGTTTCCAGCACTTCGATAAACAATAGGGAATCAGTGTATAATTATAAATATCCAATGAAATATACAATGTTTTACAAAATTTTAAGTATAACAGTAAATAAAAATAAAAAGATAAAAGGAATAATACAAGATAGAGAGGGAAAGAAGGGAAAACTTCTTGGACTTTCAGCAATGAACAAAGACGTCAAGCTCGCCTCTAGACGATCAACGTCCACTAACCTGGACCTAGGGGAATGGATTTAAAAACACATGAG
This sequence comes from Ziziphus jujuba, assembly GCF_031755915.1. Lineage (NCBI taxonomy): Eukaryota > Viridiplantae > Streptophyta > Magnoliopsida > Rosales > Rhamnaceae > Ziziphus > Ziziphus jujuba. The sequence continues at coordinate 22,277,562 of NC_083379.1, forward strand.
ATGCTAATAATCCCAGTGAGTGACCTGGTATACTAAACAATAATGATAATAATAATAATAAATAATATTAGAAAATAACACTTGCACTCAAAATTCTTAGAATTCACTCCGTTGGAAAAGTTCTCCTTTTAAAACATTTTCACAAAACCCTATAATTCGTATATCCCAAATAAGAGAAGTCCATAATTAAAATAAATGAAATATTGAGAAATTAAATTTTGCCTTGAGAATAATTAAATAACAATGAATAGAATTTATAATAGAATACCATGAGATACACAAGGTCACAATAAATAAATGCTAAAATTCAATAATAAGGCCACAATTAAATCCATTAATTTTAAAATATGATTTTAAAACATATTTTTGTTTAAGAAATCATGTCAAAATATCCTAACGCACCGTATTATATATTAGTGATGTCCAAAGATGCCCAGCATCCCAGAGCACCATTTGACATGGAGGTTAATAGAGAACCTATATCTGATCACCGTGGCATCCCACCGGCCCGATGCTATCAACAATCACCTGGCCATGGAGGGGGCAGCTGATGCTCACTGCGCATTATACCTTACCAGCCCTCAAGTCCAATGGCCTAATCATGCATGCTTATCGTATCCATGTAAATCCAGTATAGAACACCAGTATTGTATGAATGCGTCTAAAAATCATCACATCAAAATATTTTTAAATATCGAAATCTCATAAATTTCACCTTTCAAATCCGTTGGTTCACATCATGTTTAAACTCATAATATTTTCACAATTCTTTTAAATCATCCTCATAAATCCATCGAGTTGAAATCCATCAACTTTCAAATCCATCAATTTGAATATACAAATTTTTCAATGGCATAAGGTCAAGACTTTAATATTCCAATGCATAAATATTTTTGTAACGTAATAATTCAAATCAATATTTTTCTCAAATTCTTAAAATTTATTTAAATCAGAGATATTCTTAAAATCACATAAAATTCATGCATAGTCAAATCCTACAATTCATGAATGCATCATAAATCTAAAAGAGATAATTTCTTTCAAATCCAAAGAATAAATCCATACCACATAAATCCACATATAATTAAATTCATACAATTATGAACAATAAATTTAATAATAAACATAACAATAATTAAAAGAATTTAAAACCACAATTCCTTTACATTCCCAAATGTTTTTGGCACCAAAATTCTAAATATAAATTTACTAAATATTTAACGCATAAAATATATTTTTCAAATATTCCATTAATACAAAATATTCATAATTTAACTCCCGAAAATAAATTGAAGGTGGGTCACTCACCTCGAGCACGAAAGTAAATCAAGATCCCCAAATCCATGATTCACACATGCTCATAAAATATCAATATTACACAAAATCGATTAAATTAAAATTTTAATTAGATATTTTACACACAGGTACCCGAAGGATTTAACTAAAAAGTTAACCAAAATTCACAAATGAGGTACCTATAGAAAGCTACTGAGACAAGGAATACATTACCAACCTCCATTGAGCTTAAAGCCATCGGGATTGGCCGGAAAATGAACGGGAAGTTTCGGCCAAACACTCCCCTCCATGCATCTTACAAACAACTTGGAATTTGGGCAAATGGAGGTCATTTTTGGAATCAGGGGATCGGAATCTAGGGGGAGGACTAACTACACAATTGGTGGCAGCCAGAAAACTGGCCAACCAGCATCATGTCGGCCTCAGGCTTTGGCCGCCAATCCCGATGCATCTGCCGGCCAGCATCACTAGGTCACTAGCATCGCCTGGCTGTGGGCTCTCAAGCCCATTGGTGCATGTCGCAGTCTAGCCGCTGAAACATGGCCAAACGGCTGGTCAAAAGAAAGAGACGGAGAGAGTCAAAGCAGAGAGAGGGGGAGAGAGGTCTCTATGTGTATGTTTCTTGTCTCTGTCGGGCTCGAGAAGAAGAAGAAGCAGAAGAAAAGAAGAAAAAAAAGAAAAAGAAAAGTGTTTCTCCACATGGGGGAGAAAAAGAAAAAGAAAAAGAAAAAGAAAATAAATATATTAAATAATATTATAATAACAAAATAATATAATATTTAGTTTTGGCTGACATGTGGCACTTTTTCTAATTTTAAACATGGCGCATCCTATTTGGTGACACGTGGCATAACTTTACACTTTTAAAAATAATAATAAAATGATATATAATTCAAAAAACTTTGAAGGTCCATTACTTTTCAACGAAATGTCCAAATTAGGTGTGCCTCTAATCTATGAAATCGTATCGACGAGTACTTAACAACCATGCATGAGTCAAAGCTCAATTTCACGAGAATAAAAAGTCAACTTGGGCACCCTTGGACAGTTTGGACCTCCATTTGTTTTTATCATAATTTTCAAACGGTAGCTCCGATTTCGATGAGCTATTAGTCTACTAAGTCGTGTCGATGCATACTTTGTAATGGTGCCTCAATCAACCTAGAATTCCATCCGAGTCAAAAAGTCAACATTTGACCATTCTCAGTCAATGATATTCAAACCCGGTCAACTTCGATCAACTTGAGAAATTTTTGATGTACGTAGGGACGGGGTGTTACAACCTTCCCCCTTCCAAAAATTTCATCCTCGAAATGTCATGTCATTGAAATGGATGAGGATATGGGTCGAGCATCTATGCCTCGAGTTCCCACGTTGCTTTCCCAACTACTTGATTCCACCACAAGGCTTGGATTAGGGGAATGGTCTTGTCGATCAATATGCATTCCTTGCAATCTAAGATCTGTACTGGTTGCTCCACATATGATATGTCTTCTCTTGGCCCAATGTCGAGAGTCTCGAGTACATGTGATGGGTCTACGATGTACTTTTGCATCATCGAAATGTAAAACACGTGCACCTACGCCAGCTTTTCCAGTAGCGTTAACCTATATGCCACAAAACCAATTCTTTCAATAACCTCATATTGACCAATATAATGAGAACTTAGCTTTTCTCATCTGCCAAAGTGTACAACTCCCTTCTACGGAAATAACTTCAAGATAGACAAAATCACCAACCGCATAGCATAGCTCTCGAGATCCTTTCTACGCACATCCGCATAGCTCTTTTTCCTTACCTGAGTTGCTTAACTTAGTAAGTACAATATTGATGATCTCATCCATTATCGTTTGTACAATCTCAGGATCCTAGAAGTTTCCTTTCATCCTTCGCATTCCAACATAATGGAGTACGACATTGTTTCTCATATAATGTCTGATAAGGTGACATCCGAATGTAGAGATACTCATTCTAATTTTTCTTAAACATGACCTCAAAGTGTCCTCTAGAGCCTAAAAGTCCGTTCAAAGTCCACCAATCTGAGGTGAAAAGCATTACCCAAATTCAACTTATTGTCTAGTTCCTTCATTAATCCCTTCCAAAACCTCAAAGTAAAACATTGATTTTCTTTCAATTATGAGCCATACTGGTACCCCATACAAACTCACAATATGATTCATAACGGGTCCCACTAACTTATGAAAGGAAAACCTCTTTCGAATAAGTAAGAAACATGTAAACTTGGTGAGTCGATCCACTATCACCAAAATACCATCACGTCTCTGAACTAAGCTTAAACATAATTAGTAATATTGTTGTGGGAAAATTAGGCTTAACAACAATTAAACATCCCAAACTATATAAATTAAAATGGCTTAATGATAGTGGCGAGATGAAAGTAATAACCAAGCCAAAGTAAAATTTAGCATTGATAAATATGTGGATGTTGTTTTGTGTGATGTTCTGCCTATGCATGCCGGACATATTTTATTAGGTAGACCATGGCAATTTGATAAAGATACTATACATTATGGTCGAGAGAATGCTATTGTTTTTCGATTTAACAGTAAAAAGATCAAGATGGAGCCATTAACTCCCAAGGAGGTGTTTAGAAACCAACTTCAAATACAACAAAGGAAGGATGCCAAAAAGCTCAAAGAAAGGACAAGTGTGGCACCTACGGCTTTAACTCCAATCTAAGGGGCCAAGGTCGAACAAGAACAACCAGGTAAGTATTCTAAATCCCAAATTGAGTAGAAAAACAAACCTAAACCCATGAGTGAGAAAAGGGGAGGAAAAGCCAAAAGTGAGGTGAAAGTAGTGGAATCCACGAGTGAGAAAGAAAAATAAAGAAAAGATAGGAAAAATAAAAATATCTATCTTAGTTTTGGGGATGTTAATAAAGCAATTTTGAATAAGAAACCATCACTGGTCATGATTTATAAAGTTACTTATTTAAAGATGCTTTTCTTATATAAAACTTTACCTGCATTGTTGAGAGCTTTACTTAGTGGAAATTTGAAAATTTGGGAGAGATTATTCGCTAACTTTAAAAGGTGTGATTTCCTTAAAGATAAATTCGAATTTCTACCATTTTTTGTGATAGTGTTTGACCTAGAAAATTGCATTTGGTTACATTTTCCCGAGCAAAGAAAGTCGAAGCTTATGCCGCGTGACGGTGGACCTTTTCAAGTTTAAGCGCGGAATAATGAGAATGCTTATAAACTTGATTTACTGAGTGAGTATAATGTTAATGCTATATTTAGTGTTGCTGATTTATCTCCTTTTGTTGCAGGTGATGATTTTGATTTGAGGGCAAATCCTTTTCAATAGGAGGGGAATGATGAGAATCCGCCCATGCCACACAACCGACTACCCGCTAGGGTACTGATCCAACACGGATGAAGTCTGGGTCGATCACTAGGGCTCAATTCTTAAAAGGGTTTTTCCATACCCGAAGATACAAAACCTGTTTTAAGCATCCAAGTGGTAGAGGTCGATATAGAGCCACGTAGCTGTCTTCGTGCAAATATGGACTTCGGGCAGCACGGAATGGATCCAATACTTCAGGGATTCATGAATATTACTAAGAGGTCATGGGATCAAGCCAAGGTAGAATCAAAAGCAACCACATTGTTCATTTGTGCATAGAGGGAATAGTTGGCCGGTTTTGCTGTATTTGTTGCCGACTTTGGTATATTTTTTTCATTTGACATTTTATGTTTATTCCAAGCAAAGGCAATGTGGGGGACTCATAAATAATCTATTTGGCATCCTATATGGCATATGGGAGCTAATTTGGAGCCTTTACAAGCTGGAATTTGGTCAAAGATACCTTAGTGGTCAAACTAGTCAACTACTTTCCTAATTTGAGTTTGAATTTTTGTTTTAGAAAATTATTTTTTTATTTGGTTTCTATTTATTTATTTGCTGGAAAAATTAACTCAGGAAAGTTATTATTTTATTATTTTGATTGTAAATTAATTAATTTCTAATTCAAAATAAAGGAATAAATTAATCAAAATTAGAATTAGGAAAGGAATGGAATTTCGACCATAGTAGGAAATTGGCATTGTATGGCCGATTTTCTCATAGTTTTCAAGGGTTTATTATCTTGTGACTTTAATCTATTTAAGGGTTATTTTCCAAGGAGAATGCACCTTCAATATTATTCAGAAAAATAATTTATGAGATAGAATTCTCTTTATTCTATTTGAAACACCTAAAACACCATTAGAGAGTGAATGTTTTAGCTTTAACTTATCAATAGAACTTCCATAACCTGTTGTGGTATCTTCATCATATATGATGAGAATCCACCTGTGCCCACACAACCGACTACTCACTGGGGTGTTGATCCAATATGGATGAAAACCGAACCAATCACTAGAGCTCAAGCCAAGAGATTCAAAGAAAATCTGGCTACCTTTATATACAAAGTAATCCATTATCAAAAGGGCTTATCAATACCCAAAGATACAAAGTCTATTTTAAGCATTCGAGTGGTGGAAGCGTATATGAACCCTGGTAGCTATTTTCATGCAAATATGGACTCTGGGAAAGAAATGGTTCCTACTCTTCATGGATTCAATCAACATTATTAAGAGGTCATGGAATCCAGCAAAGGCATAATCAAAGGCAAACAAAATGGGCTTCTATGCATAGGAGGAGTTTTGGTCGAAAATTGCTATATTGTTTTCTAGTTTTACTGTACTTTGCTAAGTTGATATTTTCTCATTGTTCCAATCAAGGGCAATGTGTAGGACTCAATGATCATCCTATTTGGAATCCTAAAAGGCATATGAAAGCTGATTTGGAGCTTAAATTGGTCAAAGATGGCTTAGTTAAAAAGATAGTCAATTTGTTTGCTAATTTGATTTTGACTTTTTGTTTTAGGAAATTAGTCTTTTATTTGGTTTCTATTTATTTATTTGCTGGAAAAATCAACTTAGGAAAGTTATTATTTTATTATTTTCATTGTAGATGAATTAATTCCTAATTCGAAATAAAGGAATTAATTAATCAAAATTAGATTGGGAAAGGAGAGAGAAGATTCAGCCAAGCTTGGTTTCCTAATCCTTTTGGCTGATTTTGTCTAAGGTTGTTAGGGTTTTATTGTTTTTTGTCTAAGAGTGAGTGTTTTAGTTTTGACTTATCAATAGGACATCCATAAACTATTGTGGCATCTTCATTAAAGGCTTCTAATCTTAGATTGGTTAGGGTTAAGGTTTTCCCATAAGAACACTAATATAATACAGGTTTAGGCACGAGTCAAGCTAGGTTCATGTCATTCCATATTAGAGCTAAGATCTTGTTCAGGTTTGATCTATCTTATTTGTTTTATATATTTTTATGTTAGTCTAGAATTTTAGCATTAGGTTAAGGTTGCATCCATCTCATACATGTTCTGCTTAAAAAAAAAAATTTCATTCATAGCCGAAATTAGGTTATTTGTTTTACCGTATTTTTTGTTTCCTAGTTTCTTGGTTGTCTTTCATCTTTGTTCTTAGTAATTTAGTTTATTATTGATTTTTATTTGCTGTTTTTATCTTAAATATTTGCATTCCTATAATCCAAAAAAAAAAAGAAAAAAGAGAAAAGAAGAATTGCGGCAACATATATAAATTTACAAAAAAATTGCAAATTTGTATTTTTGTTGTTGGTGGTCAGGGGTTTGGTGGTATCTTGGTGTTGGATTTACAATTTTGTTGTTGATTCTTGCTAGTACAGTTGAGTTCATATTTTTCACTAAAAAAGAAAATGGCCGAATAAAAAAAAAAAAAAAAAAAAGGGGATCGGTTTGGTTAAAGTTGGAGCTTGAATTTGTTTGCTAGAAATTTGTTAAAACTGCTGAGTTGTTGCTTATTTATTCAATATTTGGAGTTTCTGGAAGTTTAATTTTACTACTGGATATTTGAATTTTGGGTCCTAAAACTATTGGATTAAAATTAGTTAAAGGATTTGATACGGAAACCTGAATTGCGAAGAACAGCAACCAACAACTATCCTATATTTTGTTCAATTTTATTCTTGTTCATGTTTGAATTTTTTTCCCTAAATTTTATTCTTGAATTCATAATTTCTTACCATTTGGTCCAGTTCTTATTGATTCTAAAATTTCCTTTGTTAATTTACCTTGTCTTGCTTGGAAAAGCCAAGAACTAGGTTTTATTAATTCACTCGGTATCACTTGGTTTTTGCTACTATTATGTTGATAAGTTTAATTAAAACATATTTGTGATCTAATTGCTGTTTAGTGGGTGTTTTAATTATAATTTTGGGTTAATTTTTTGAGTGGAAAAATGCAAGAGTGTGTAAGCTTAAAATAGGGTCAAAAGCCAAAACTAGTATGCAAACATGAGTGTTGAGACATTGTTTGAATGAAACACGTAAAGGAGTGATTTTGTTGAGGTTCTATTTTATTTTTGTGTTATTCATACCAACATGGCAGATTCAAGGGTGAGAAGAGGAGATGTGCCATTAAGAATTAATGAAGAGGAATCCATAAGATTCAAGGGTGATTCCTGAGCTTCGAGAAGTGGAGGTGAGCACACGGACATGATGGCGATCTTGGAAAAATTACAGCGGATGAATACTTACTTTAATCACCTAGATTAAAGGGTGGATATGTTGGAAACATCATAAGGGGGGCCAAATCCAAAGTTAGATGTACATGGAGGCCGTGGCCGACCTAGAGAGGAATTCGGGGAAGGTAATTTTGGAGATGACTTTGATGAGGGTTTCAATGAAATTATTACTTACCAAGGAAGGAAAGACTGAGGGAGACCAGCAAGGAATGAAAATGATGAACTTGGAAATATCAAGGTCAACATACCACCTTTCTTCGCAAAAAGTGATCAGGAAGCCTATATAGAATGGAAGGAGCGTATGGAGATGATCTTTGATTATCACAACTATTCGAATACTAAGAAGGTAAAAGTGGCAGCAATGGAATTTGGACATTATGCATTCCAATGGTGGAGAAATGGACAAAATACCCAAAGGAGAATAGGTGAAAAATGGATTACTACTTAGCAACAAATGAAAGGAGCCATGAGGAAGCGATTTGTACCAACTCATTACCATAGGTTTCTACATCAAAGACTCCAATCATTGTCGCAAGGAAATAGGTCCGTGGAGGATTGTTACAAGGAGATGGAGATGTGCATGATGATACTAAGCATGAATGAAGATAGAAAAGCAACCATGGCATGGTTTCTAGGTGGATTGAATCAAGAGATAGCCAATCAATTGGAATTACAATAATATGTGGAATTGGAAGAGATGTTGCATGTGGCTATCAAACTTGAGAATCAATTCAAGAGGAGGGGAACAAGTGCAGTAGCAAGAATAATTACCAAAATTGCAATTCCAACTCCAAAACAAACACCAAACCCGTGACCTCCCAATCAAAAATTCAAATTGTGTGATATTTTTATTTTTTTTTATTCCACAAACCCAACTCTTCAAGATTTTTTTTTTTTTTTTGTTTTTTGAATATATGAATGCAAATATTTAAGACTAAAACAGTAAAGAAAAATCAACAAAAACCAAAATTAACAAGACCAATGATGAAAACAACCAACAAATTAGGAAACAAAAATACGATAAAGCTAGGAAACCTAATTCAACTAGGAATGGAATTTTTTTTTTTTTTAAATGATGCAGAACGTGTATGGGATGGATGCAACCTTAACCTAATGCTAAAATTGAAGAATAACACAAAAACAACTAAAGCAAATAAAGATAGGTTCAAACCTGAACAAAATTTAGCTCTGATACCAAATGATACGAACCTAGAATGACCTGCTCATAAACCCGTATTATATTAGCCCGGATCTAATTATGTTCAAGTTTTAATGGTCACCTTGACCCTGTTGAAATGTGGTGATCTTGCCACAATGTGTAAGGTAGTTCAGTTACACTTGCACTCTTTATTTTGCAACATCAAAGACCAAACATTATTTATATTTATGCATTTTTATTTTAACTTGTAATGTTTAAGAACAATATCGTTTTTGTAATGCCCTAAGCTCATTAACTAAGCTTAGGGGCTTTTTGTCTAGTTGCTGGAATTGTATTTCTAGCAACATAAGTCCACTTCCTTGGATGCCGTTTGAAGAAGGTTTGGGATTTGGATCTGAATTTTGGATATAATAAACTAAAAACGTAGAGGAAGCAGCAGCAAAAAGAATGGCTTAATTTGGAGCTGGGAAGGCTGAGTTAAGCCTTAAACAATCTGACCCTTATGCAGTTTTGTTGCCCATAAATCTGGACAAAACTGCCTCGGGTTTGATTATTTTTAAATAGGTAAATGGACTTTTTTTATCTGATTTTTAACTAGAACACAGTGTAATATTCAAAATGGCTTCCCTCCAATTTTCAAGTCAAATGGAGCTGGTTTTCAAATTCAAATGCCTCAGACAAGCTGAACTGCCCATTAAAGAAGGTTTCTTGCATGCCCAGCACATTGATTAGAGTTAGTTGAGGTAGCTTGGCTTGGTTGGTTACTTTTAATGCTTTTGTATTTATTGCTCAATATGGCAGCATGTATTATTGTCTTTTTGATGTATTTAAAAGTATGAAAATTGTAATGAAAACGCTGAGGAAGTAATATTCAAAAATTTTGGAAAACAACAATTTTGGCTCTCTCTCTCTCTCTCTCTCAACTACTACATTTGTGTCCTTCTTCTTCCCAAAAGCTAACAACCTTCTCAAGAACCCTAAGCCTCCATTAAAACCAGAAACAAAACCTTAACAAGGCCCGAAAGAAAAAACAAAATCAAGATCCAAGAACCAAGAACCAACAACAATCATTCTTGACTAACACCTTGAATGATTATGCGCTAGGGTACAACAACATAAACCTACACCAAATTCCATCAGACCCCTAACCAACCTGTGATTAGAAATCTTGGTATATAATGAAAACACCACAACAGGTGATGGATATCCTATTGATAAGTCAAAACTAAAACACTCATTCACTAATGGTGTTTTAGGTGTTCAAAAGAACAAAGAGAATTCAATCTCACAAATAATTTTCTGTATAAAATTCAAACTTGATTTCTCATTGAAAATAAGCCAATAAATAGGGTAATATTACAAAGAAAAAACCATAAAAGAATTAATTTAAAACCGGACTCAAAGTGTGGAGAAAAATAAAGTAGAGGAAAGGAAAGTACCTAATTTTTCCTAGTTTCCTAAACTAATTTGGATTAACTAATTCCTTTATTTTGAATTAGGAATTAATTAATTTACAATTGAAATACTAAATAATAACTTTCCTAAACTTATTTTTCCAGAAAATAAATAAATAAAAATCAAAATAAAAGACTAAGTTCCTAAAACAAAAATGTAGAATCAAATTGGGAAATTAAAATACTAGCTTTTTGACTAAGTTGACTTTGGCCAATCTTTAACCTCTTTGAGCTCCAAATCAGCTTCTATATGCTTTTTAGGATTTCCAATAAGCTTATTATGGAGTCCCACACGTTGCCCTTGCTTGGAGGAAAGAGAAAAAGCCAACTCAACAAAATACAGTAAAGATAGCACAAAATACAGTAAAAATAGGCCAAATTTGAAGTTGTCCGTACAACCCCTTTTTGAATGCCTTTGAAGCTGGCTTGACTTGATTCCATATCCTATTAGACATATGTATTGAATCCATAGAGAGTTGGAACCATTTCATGCTTCTCAGTGTCCATATTTGCACCAAAATTGCTATCCGAGCTCATACCGGCTTCCACCACTTGTATGCCCAAAACAGGTCTTAGATCTTCGGGTATGGACAAGTGTTCTTGAGAATGAATTACCCCTTGGATAAAAGTGGCAAGTTTGTCCCTAAAAATCTTAGCTTGAGCCCTATTGATTGGTCCGGTCTTCATTCGTGTCAAGTCAGCACCCCAGCAGGTTGTCGGTTGTGCGGGCTTGGACGGAATCACAACAATAAAGATGCCACAATAGGTGATGGATATCTGAAAACTAAAAAACTCATTTACTAATGGTGTTTTAGGTGTTCAAAAGAATAAAGAGAAATTCAATCTCACAAAATAACTTATCAATATTATTAATGGTGTATTCTTCCTAAAAAAAAGCCCTTTTATAGGCTAAGAGAAAAACAAAAATAAAACCACAAAAACTAAAGGGAAAACCGGCCACCAAAGAATAGGAAGCCTAGCTTGGTCGAAATTCATCCATTTCCTAATCTAATTTGGATTAACTAATTCATTTATTTTTTAATTAGGAATTAATTAATTTACAATGAAAATAATAATAATAACTTTCCTAAGTTGATTTGTCTAGTAAATAAATGAATAGCAACCAAATAAGAGACTAATTTCCTAAAACAAAAAGTCAAAATCAAATTAGGAAACTAGTTCACTAGTTTGACTACTAAGGTATCTTTGACCAATATCTAGCTTGTTTAGACTCCAAATCAGCTTCCATATGCCATGTAGGATGTCAAATATGATTAATAAGGATTTCCACACGTTGCCCCTTGATTGGAATAAGTCAAACAAGAAGAAAGGTCAAAGTCAGCAGCTAAACAACACAAGTCCTTTTTAGATGCTTTTGATTCTACCTTCGCTGGATTTCATGTCCTTTTAATAGTATTCATTGAGTTCATGAAGTGTTGGAACCATTACTTGCTGTCGAAAGTCCAAATTTACACAAAAACAACTATCCGGGTCCGTATAGACTTCCACCACTCGGATGCTTAGAACAAGCTTTGTATCATCGAGTATGGATAAGTTCTTTTGATAATTAACTACTCCATATATAAATTCTCCTAGTTTGTCCTTAAACCTCTTGGCTTGAGCTCTAGCGATCGGTGGTCTTCATCCATATCGGGTCAGCACCCTAACAGGTTGCCAGTTTTGCGGGCTTGGGCAAATTCTCATCATTTTGGTTTAACTAATGCACCTAGCACTTTTATGAGGTTAATGAACCATGTCATGCATCCATTTGTAGGAAACTTTATGGTTGTGTATTTTGATGATATTCTAGTTTATAGCTGAAATCTTGATGAACATGCGGGACATATTAAGTAAGTTTTAAATATTCTTACAAAAGAAAGGTTATTTGTTAAAATGAAAATCAGCGTGTTTTCCTAGGATTTGTTGTAGGTACTATTTATGAGGTTAATGAACCATGTCATGCATCCATTTATAGGAAAATTTATGGTTGTATATTTTGATGATATTCTAGTTTATAGCTGAAATCTTGATGAACATGTGGGACATATTAAGCAAGTTTTAAATGTTCTTACAAAAGAAAGGTTATTTGCTAACATGAAAATCAACGTGTTTTCCTAGGATTTGCTGTAAGTACTGTAGGAATTAAAGTTAACCAATCCAATGTGAAAACCATGCAACATTGGCCGAGACCTACATCTATTACCTAGGTCAGGGGTTTTCATGGTTTGGCTAGCCTCTACTGAAGATTTTTCAAGGATTTTAGCACCATTGCAGCACCATTGATCAAAGTGGTAAAGAAGAATGTTGGATTCAAATGGGGAGAAGAAGCACAAGAGAAGTCTTTTAATTTGTTGAATGAAAAATTAACTAATGCCCATTTATTAGTTTTCCCAATTTTTTCTAAAACTTTTGAAATTGAATGTGAAGCTTTGGGTATCGGTATTTGAGCTATTTTAATGCAAGAAGGAAGATCATAGACTATTTTAGTCAGAAATTAAATGGAACTGTATTAAACTACCCAACCTATGATAAAGATATGTATGCTTTGGTGAAAGCTTTAGAGACATGGCAACATTACTTGATGCTGAAGGAAATTGTGATTCATATGGATCATGAAACATTGAAGCACATTAAAGTTCAAGGGAAGCTCAATCAAAGGCATGGGAAGTGGATTTAATTCATTAAGACTTTTCCTTATGTCATCTGCTACAAGAAAGGTAAGGAAAATATGGTTGCCGATGCATTTTCCCAAAGGTATGTACTATTTTCTACGTTATATGCTAGATTGCTTGGATTTGAACAATTGAAAAAACTTGATGAGCATGATAGTGATTTGGGTGAAATATTTAAAAATTATGATAAGCATGGTTATAATAAATTCTACATTTTTTAGGGATATTTGTTTAGGAAAAATCAACTTTGTACCTAATTGTAGTACTAGGGAGTTACTAGTTAGGGAAGGTCATGGTGGAGGTTTAATGGGTCATTTTAGAGTTGTTAAAACTTTATCCTTGCTGTAAGAACATTTTACTAGCCTAATATGAAGAGGAATGTGGAAAGAATATGTGAGAGATATTAGAAATGCCGAAAGTCCAAGTCAAGATTGAAGCCGCACGATTTGTATCTTCCATTATCTATTCTATTCCATCCATGGGTCGATTTGTCTATGGATTTTGTTCTTGGTTTATCTATTTCTAGGAATGGAAAAGATTCAATATTTGTAGTTGTTGATAGATTTTCTAAGATGGCACATTTTATTCAATGTAATAAAACTGATGATGCATCTAATGTGGTTAATTTATTCTTTAGGGAAAGAGTAAGACTACATGGAATGCCTAGGACTATCATTTCGGATAGCGATTCTAAGTTCTTAAGTTACTTTTGGAAAACTTTCTAGGCTAAGTTAGGGACTAAACTTTTATTTTTAACTACTTGTCATCCACAAACTGATGGGCAAACTGAAATAGTAAATAGGACTTTGTCTGCATTATTAAGGGCTTTAATTAGTAGAAATTTAAGATCATGGGAGGAATATTTTAGACGTGTGGAATTTGCTTATAATAGGTCAATGCATTCAGCTACTAAATATACTCTTTGAAAATTTTTATGGTTTTAATGCTTTGATCCCATTAGATTTAACACATTTTCCTTTAAGTGAAAGAGCTAATCTAGATGGAAAACGAAAAGCTGATTTTGTAAAGCAGATTCAAGAGAAGACAAAAGCAAACATTGAGAGGAGGACAAAACAAGATGTAAAGAATGCTAATCAAGGCCGAATTAGGGTTGTATTTGAACTTAGCGATTGGGTTATGTTGCACCTCGAGGGGATGGACCTTTTCAAGTCTTGGAGAGGATTAATAAAGATGCTTATAAACTTGACTTACCAGGTAAGTATAAAGTGTGTACAACATTTAATGTTGCTGATTTATCTCCTTTTGCTACAGATAATTGTAACACCCCGTCCCGAATCGCACCGGAATCCGTGCACGTTGACCGAGGTTGACCGTTGACCGTTGACCGAAGGGGTCAAAAGTTGACTTTTTGACTCGGTGGGAATTTCGAGTTGACCAGGGTACCGTGGCGAAGTGCATGACGCCCTGAGTTCGTAGACTAGTAGCACGTCGAAAACGGAGCTACGGTTTGAAAGTTATGGGCATAACAAGTTGAAGTGTAAACTGTCTAAAAGGTGCCGGGAGTTGACTTTTTCTTGTGATGTAATTGTGAGTTGACTCTTGTATGGTTGTAAAGTACTCGTCGATACGAGTTCATAGACTAGCGGCACGCTTAAATCGGACATCCGGTTAAAAGGTTATGGACGTTTGAAGTTTACCGGATACCGTATTATTTTAATGTTTTTGGGTCGTGAACAGTGAAACGCCACGTGTCAGTTTCTGATTGGTCCACGTGGCATGAACAGTGTCACGTAGGGTTTTAATTTTGAAAAACTCTCGGGGAAGAGAGAGAAAGAGAGAGAAGAGAGAGAAAGAGAGAGAGGAGAGAGAAAGAGAGAGAGAGAGAGCCACCGCCGGCCACCGGATTTTGCCACTGTTCCGGCCGAGTTACTGTACACGCGCCGGACAGAAAGCTTGCCCACCTCATTTCCGGCAAAACCTCCAAATTTCACGGCGAACGGCCGCCGGACGCGCCCGGATCGGACGTCCGAAGTTTGGCGGCGATTTTTCCCCTCCACCGCCGGCCACCGCGAATCGGCACTATTCCGGCCAATATACAGTACACGCGCCATACACCCAGCATCCTCTCCTCAAGTCCGGCCTACCCACCAAAAATCACGGCCATCGGACCACCGACGCGCCGGGATCGGAGCGTTTTCCGGCGAGGGGTCGAAAATCTTCAAACGGTGATTTCTCCGCCGTCCGACCTCCGTTTTGCTCACCGTCGGTCCCGTTGGATTGCTCTCCTCACGATCTACAAATCTGCAAAATTTCACAGCAAACGGCCACCGTCGGAAATTACTGTTCCGGCGACGGTTGCCGGTGACGTGGCGGCCCGCCGGAAATTACTGTTCCGGCGAGTACCCCGAAAATTCCGGCCAGCTCCAGTCCGCAGTGTTCGACCTCCTGAACCCAAATCCGACTTCCGTTTCCACCAATTCGCGACGGTTTGGGAGAATTGCGGAGCCGAAACCCGAAAAGCCTCCCGATAAAATTCCGACCCCGTCGGGTACGATCATCGGAAATTAAGACCGGATCTGTGATTAGCATCACTCGAGCTTTGATTCGGTATATAATTCGTAAATTTTAGTTATCGTTTGGTGTTCGCTCCCCGGGTACCCATTTGGGGATTACCCGAATAAAATATTAATATTTGTGGTTTTGGTACTGTGGATGTTTTAGGTGCACGTGCAAGTAGCGGAGTCGATCCTGCGGAGGATCTTGATTGAGATACGTGCACAAGGTGAGTGACCCACCTTCAATTTAATTTTGGGAAATTTAATTGGTGAATATATTATGTGTGATTTAAATATTTGGAATTTAAATTCCTATGTGCCAAATATTTATTGGATTTATTTTGGAATTATTTATGAATTTATTGGATTTAAGAAAATGCGAATTCTACAAATTTATGCCATGTGAAATTAATTTATGGTTTTGAGGATTTTGAAATTGGTGTGGTTTTAATATTAAATTGGGCACGATTTGAATTTCAAATATTTCAAGGAAAATATTTGGTTATGTTGGTGATTTCAATTTTTATAAAATATGCCCATGGAATATTTTGAGATTTGATTATTAAATTCGAGAATTATTTATGCTTGGAAAAAAAATGTGGATATTTGAATTGATGGATTTGGGAGTTGGTGGATTTGAAAATCATAGAATTTATGGTATGGATTATAAGGAAATTGTGGAGAATTTCCCGGTTCAAGCGGATGGATTATGCCCGCTATGCTTACGAAAAATATGAAATTTGTTTTATGATTTAAATTATGGATTTTATGATTTTTAGATGCACCATGCACGTACTGGTGTTCTGATTATGTGATATGGTATATGTGAGATGGTTAGTGTGCACACGGTTGTGATTAGCGCGCAGGTGGGTGTGAGTAGCGCGCGGTTGATATTATGAGGGTGTCCTGTGGATGCCATCGGAGAGGGCGGCCACCCCCCATTGGCCGGGACACCAGGTTAGCAGCGGCGCAGTGGGACGCCACGCGACCGTATGCCGGTTTCTTTCTATAACCTCCTGTCTGGCGGTACCTTGGGACGCTGGGTACTGTTGGCGCCACTGGTATATAGTGGGTGCATCAAATTATTTTCAGAACTGTGTTTTAAAAATAAAATGTTAATGAAAAATATAATTGTTACCGCTTCTGGTATGTAATTGATGTCTTGGTTTTCGGGAAATATGAATAAAGGGTTTTGTGAAAATGTTTTAAAAGGGGAACCTTTCCAACTGAGAGAATTGTAAGGGTTTTGAGAGACATTATTATTTCCAAATAATTATTATTTATATACCTATTACCGTGGTATGATAGTGTAGAGTAGTAGGGTCGCTCACTGAGATGATTAGCATCTCACACTCTTAAATTCCGTTCCTCTAGGTACCAGGTTGTCGGTGTTCACTCGGAGCGGACTTGATCTTCCTCGCTGTATTTGTTCGCGCAGTACCTTGTTCTTCTTTTACTGCAGTTGTAATATTTCGTTCACTTTTGCTGTATTCTGTATTTTGTAGTACTTCATAAAGCTCTGTATACTGTATGGGACACTTATGTATTTGTATTGCACTGGATTACTGTATTTTTATTTTGGAGTGCTGAAATTTGTGGAACCAGTTCGTCGTACTGTGGGAGGAATAAGGGAACAATTATAGAAGTGTGTTTTCAGTGCAGGAAATTTTGTGGTAAGTCCATCCCTTAGGGGAGGTTCTGCCGGATCTTCCACAGAAGGGTCCGGTAGGGTTTCCCTGGGATCAGGGCTTGTCTAGGGTTCCGGTGGGGAACTTTGGACGGGTCCTGACATAATGATTTTGATTTAAGGGCAAATCATTTTCAAGAGGAGGGGAACGATGAGAATCCGTTCATACCCGTACAAACGACTACCCACTAGGGTGCTAATCTGGTACAACTAAAGATGGGGCAAATCATTAGGGCAAAAGCTATGATATTTAAGGAAAATCTTATTAATTTCATACAAGGTGTGATTCAATCTCAAGAGGGCATGACAGTACTCAAAGATCCAAAGCCAGTCATATGTATCCAAGTTATGAAGGTGGAAATGGACCCGACAAGCTGTATTTGTGCTTCTTTGGACTCCTGGTAGCAAGGAGGGAATTTGTTGATGTATGAATGAGATTAAGCACTCTAAGAGACCATGAAATCATGCCAAGGTAGAAGCTAAGCTACTCAAATGAGGCATGTGCGCATAAGCCTTCACTTTGGCCGAAAATGCACTAGTTTGGCGTTGGGATTGAAGTTTCTTGTTGACAAGCATGTTTTTCTTATTCCAATCAAGGGCGATGTATGGGAACCAATATTAATCCTATTTGGCATCCTACATGGCATATTGGTGCTGATTTGGGGCCTAAAGTAGCTGGTGATTGGACAAAGACAGCTTAGTTGTAAAACTAGTTAACTAGTTTCCTAAATTGAACCATGACTTTTTATTTTAGGAAATAGCTTTTTTTTATTTAATTAATGGACAAATTACTTTAGGAAAGTTATAATTTTATTATTTTGATCGTAAAATTAATTAATTCCTATTCTAAAATAAGGTAATTAATTAATACAATTTAGTTTAGAAAAGTAAGGAAATTCGGCCACATTATGTTTCCTAAACCTATGGCTAGTTTTTCTATTATGTTTTAAGGTTTATTGTTCATAAATTTAGCCTATTTAAAGGCTTATTTTTCAATGAAACAGAAAATTAGAATATTAATAAAAAATTATTTGTGAGAAGAATTCTCTTTGTTCTCTTTGACCACCCAAAACATTGAATAGAAATCAAGTGTTTTAGTTTAACTTATCAATAGGACATCCATCGCCTATTGTGGCATCTTCATCATATACCAAGGGTTCTAATCACAAGTTGATTAGAGGTTAAGATGGCCATTAAAATCTGAACTTAATTTTCAATCCTGACTAATATAATACGGGTTTAGGAGCAAGTCAACCTAGGTTTGTATCATCTTTCTTACTCTCAGCTTCCACTCTCCTTTTATCACTCTTGGCTTCCTCTCTCTTCTTATCACTCTTGGGTTTAGAAAAGTTACATTGGTTGTATGGTTTGGTCTTGCTTTCTTGTTTGGTAGATGGAGCCGAGGGTGGCATGCTTCTCTTCTCCTTCTTCCGTTCAGCCTCCCTTGTTTGTTGTACTTGTAATTAATCTCTAAATATCTCTTTTAGAGTCAACGACTCTAGTTTAATCTTCTTTCCTTTAAATCGAAATACAATGGCATTTTATTGACCATAATGTATGGTATCCTTATAAAATTGCCAAGGTCTTCCCAATAAAATATGTCCAGCATGCATAAGTACAACATCCCACAAAACCACATCCATATAATTATCAATGCTAAACTTTACCTTGACTTGTCTATTTACTTTCATCTTGCCACTATCATTAAACCATTGAAGTCTATATGGTTTAGAATGTTTGATTGTTGTTAGACCTTATTTCTCCACCACAACATTACTAATAACATTGGCATAACTTCCACTGTTAATAATCTACTACAAATATTACCTTGAATGTCATATCTTGTATGGAAAATGTTTTCCCTTTGTAGTTACTCTTCATCCTTATACATTGTCAAATCCTTCTTGCCACCAAGCTTAATTCAGCCCTTAAAGCTTTTAAAGTCACGGGTTCCTTTTGTTCTTCTTCTTCAATTTCTTCCTTAACAAGTTCGGTTTCACTTTTGGATTCCTCACTTTCGGATTCCAACTCTCCATTGCCTTTCAGCACCATAATTTTTCTATTCGGGCATTGGCTGTTAATATGTCCTCAGCCCTGATACTTAAAACACAAAATATCACAAGTTCTAGATGGTTTAGAATCAAACTTACCATTCGGTTTTGGTGTTTGTGTAGATTCGGCCAGATTGTCCCTCCTTAATCGATTGGAGCTTCCTTCCTCCAATTTCGATTTTGGTTTTGATTCGAAGGCAAGATTGCTTCTCCAAACAGTTAAACTTACCCTCCCCCTGTTAGCGACACCTCCAAATCATAAGCTACTACCCTTCTCTTGAGTTGGTTCTCAATTTTGATGGCTACATGTAGCATCTTTTCCAGCTTCACATATTGTTGTAATTCCACTTGGTTAGCAATCTCTCGGTTTAAGCCTCCAAGAAACCTAGCCATTGTTACCTCTCGGTCTTCATTCATGCTCAACCGCATCATAAGCATCTCCATTGCCTTGTAATACTCCTCCATGATCCTACTTTCTTGAGATAAATATTGTAACTTTCGATGCAACAACCTATGGTAATGGCTTGATACAAACCTTTTCCTCATGGCTCCTTTTATTTGTCTCCAAGTGATTATTAGTTCATTATCAACTCTCCTTTGGGTACTTTGATCATTACTTCATCATTATAAAGCATAATGTCCAAATTCCAAGGCGGCCAACTTAACCTTTTTAGCCTCCGAATAGTTATGACAATCGAAGATCATGTCCATCTGTTTTCCCATTCTAAGTAAGCTTACGGATCATTTTTTCCCAAAAATGGTGGTATGTTGACTTTAATATTTCCAAGATCATCATCTTCATCTTAGGCTTGTCTTCCAAAATTTTGCCTCCCTTGAAGTGCAAATATATCCTCATACTCCTCCTCAAGGCTATCTCCAAAGTCACCTCCTTCAAATTCTTCCCTAAAACGTCCATGGCCTTTTTGACCTCGACTACAACCTCCGTAGGGTTCATTTCTTGGGTTCGGTCCTCCTTGTGAATGTTCAAATCTGTCCATCCTTTCATCTTTTGTAGTTGTTCCAAAACCACCAACACGTCGGTAGGTTCTCCTCCACTTCCCGTTGCTCTAGATTCTCCTTTGAATCCCATGGATTCGTCTTCAAGATTTCTTAGAGAGTCACCTCCGTATCTTATTCCTGAATCTATCATGTTACCAAAAATGATACCAAAAAGGAAAAAAAAAAAAAAAACTCACCAAATTCAGTTCCTCATATGCATCACTCAAACAATATCTCGATACTCGTATTTGCACACTAGTTCCGGTTTTTGACCCTCTTTTAACCTCACAGTCTCTTTCCTTTTCCACTTAAATGAATATCTCAAAGTTCCATTAAAACACACTCAAAACAACAGTTAGATCTATGTTCTAATTAAATATAGACTCCAGGCAAGAAATGGTTCCACCTCTTCATGGATTCAATGAAAATCACTAAGAGAATATGGAATCAAGCCAATGCAGAATCAAAGGCAAACAAAATGGCCATGTTCTCTTTGTTTCAATCAAGGGCAACATGTGGGACTAAATGATCATCCTATTTGGCATCCCAAAAGGCATATGGAAGCTGATTTGGAGCTTAAATTGGTCAAAGATTGGTCAAAAAAATCTTAGTTAGAAAGATAGTCAATTTGTTTCCTGATTTGATTTTGACTTTTTGTTTTAGGAATTAGTATTTTATTTGGTTTTTATTTATTTATTTGCTGGACAAATCAACTTAGAAAAGTTATTCTTTTATTATTTTCATTGTAAATTAATTAATTCCTAATTCAAAATAAATGAATTAATTAATCAAAATTAGATTAGGAAAGGAGAGAGAAAATTCGGCCAAGCTTGGTTTCCTAATCCTTTTGGCTGTTTTTGTCCTAGGTTTTTTAGGGTTTTATTGTTTGATGATTCTAGCCTATTCAAAGGCTTATTTTTTAGGAAAAACGCCATCAATATTTTTCATAAAATTAACTGTGAGATAGAATTCTCTTTACTCTCTTTAAACACCTAAAACACCATTAGAAAGTGATTGTTTTAGTTTTTACTTATCAATAGGACTTCCATAAGCTATTGTGGCATCTTTGTTATACCAAGGTTTTTAATCACAGGTTGGTTAAGGTTAAGATTTTCTCATAAGAACTTGAACTTAATTGAGATTCGAGCTAATATAATATGGATTTAGATGCAAGTCGATCGAGGTTCATATCATATTGAATTCATCGAGACTTTTCCTTATGTCATCTGCTACAAAAAGGATAAGAAAAATATGGTTGCCGATGCATTATCTCGAAGATATGTATTGTTTTCTGCCTAAGATGTTATATTGCTTGGTTTTGGACAATTTAAAGAACTTTATGAGCATGATAGTGACTTTGGTAAAATATATAAAGGTTGTACTAAACATGGTTATAATAAATTTTACATGGTTATAATAAATTTTACATCTTTTAGAGGTAGTTATTTCTGGAAAGTCAACTTTAAGTACCTAATTGTAGCATTAAGGAATCATTAATTAAGGAACGTCATGGTGGGGGGTTTAATGGGACACTTTGGTGTTGTAAAAACTCTATCCATATTGCAAGAACATTTTTATTGGCCAAATATGAGGAGAGATGTGGAAAGGATATGTGAGAGGTGTTTAAAGTCTCAAGAGGGCATGACAATACCATAAGATTCGAAGCCCGTCTTATGCATCCAAGTTATGAAGGCCAAAATGGACCCAGGAAGCTATTTGGGTGTTTCTATAGACTTTGGGTGGCTAGGAATGAATTTGTTGGCCTATGAATGTGATTAAGCATTCCAAGGGACCATGAAATCATGCCAAAATTGAAGCAAATGCATTCAAACAGCACATTTGCGCATGAAGCTTCATGTTGGCTGAAAATGCTTGTTTTGGCACTGACTTTGACTTCTTTTGCTGTTCAAGCAAATTTCACTTATTCCAATCAAAGAAAAATGTATGGGAATCATTATTAATCCTATTTGGCATCCTACATGGAATATGGGAGTTGATTTAAAGCCTAAACTAGCTAAAGATTGGATAAAGATAACTTAGTTGTCAATTAGTCAACTAGTTTCCTAATTTAAGTTTTACTTTTTGATTTAGGAAACTCTATTTTATTTTTTATTATTTTCTGGACAAATTAACTTAGGAAAGTTGATATTTTATTATTTCAATTGTAAATTAATTGATAGGACATCAACTTATCATGTCATCGATTAAGCTTGGAACAACAAAAGAAGTCAAAGGTCATCATCTTCCCTTGGCCTAATCAAATTTTTGTCTTCTAGTTTGTTGGTTGTTTGCATTATTGTTCTTAGTAATTTGATTTATTATTGGTTTTTCGTTGCTGTTTTTCTCAAAAGAAAAAAATAATAATAATAAAAATAAAAAAAGAAAGGAGTTTTGAAAACATCTTGCACAAATCTACAAATTTTTGAATTTGTTTTTGTTGAAAAAATATTTGGATCGGGGTTGTTGTGAAAGGTTAAGGCAAGGTTAATCTAAATAGAAAAAAGTTTGTAAGTTGCTGGTAATTGAATTTTGGATGGTTGTGCTCAGTTGCTTTTTATCAAGCTGCTGGAAGAATTTCCCAGCAAAGCCGTCTTTGTTTTTCTCTTTGTTTGAAATGGAAACTAAGGTATGTTTTTCTTCAAAATCAACACACCTATTCATTAAAATGTCTACATAGTTATAGCATACAAACGAGGTGTGAAAACACACCATATCCGATCATATAGACCAATATTTTACAAGTACTTTATGGTGAAGCAAAGCACATGTGTAAAGTAACTTCATCACATGGTTCTTAGATTGTTGACAAGTGTTGCTTCCTCATTGAGTGCTTCATGTTGAAGTAGTCATCATGCATCCTTGTCACCAAGGTGCTTTCCATATCATCAAGGTACTTAGTTTCCTAAAAATCCTAATTTGGCTAATACACCTTAATTAATATATTTTGGTGTTTTTGTGCACTAACTTAACAAGCCTAAATTATAGACAAAATGGCTTTAACAAATTACAAAACAAAGTACAAAAACAAACTAACACTACTAAAAAAATCACTTTTGTTGACCACTCTTTTTCGTCGCCAAAAATGGATTTTTGGTTGCTAAAGAATATCAACGACCAAAAAAACATGGTCACTGCATGGCCGCTAAAAGCTCGTAACTATTGTATTTAGTTACTGAACAACTTTGGTCGGTAAAACTTAAAACTTTCAGTAACCAAATTTTATTTTTTAATGACCATGCTTTAGTCTCTAAAACTCGGAAAAATTCACCAATTTAATCAATTTTAAATAGCCTAAAGTGGTATAAGTGACCAATATTATAGACCAACAACATGGTCACTGAAAAATAACTTTTTGAGACCAAATTGATTGGTCGGTGAAAATACTCAAAGCAACCAACATGGTGGTCACTTTGATGGAATTTGGTGTAGGTTTATGTTGTTGTACCCTAGAGCACAATCATTCAAGGTGTTAGTCAAGAATGATTGTTGTTGGTTCTTGGTTCTTGATTTTGTTTTTTTTTTTTTGGGTTTGTTTAGGTTTTGTTTCTGGTTTTAATGGAGGTTTAGGGTTCTTGAGAAGGTTGTTAGCTTTTGGGAAGAAGAAGAAACCAAAATGTAGTAGATGAGAGAAAGAGAGCCAAAAATGTTGTTTTTCAAAATCTGTTTTTGAATATTTTCTTTCTCAACGTTTTTCATTACAATTTTCATACTTTTAAATACATCAAAAAGACAATAAGGCATGCTGCCATATTGAGCAATAAATACAAAAGCATTAAAAGTAACCAACCAAGCCAAACTACCTCAACTACCTCTAATCAATGTGCTGGGCATGCAAGAAACCTTCGTTAATGGGCAGTTCAGCTTGTCTAACGCATTTGAATTTGAAAACCAGCTCCATTTGACTTGAAAATTGGAGGGAAGACTTTTTCAATATTAAACTATGTTCTGCCCAAAAACCAGATAAAACAAAGTCCATTTACCCATTCAAAAGTAATCAAACCCGAGGTAGTTTTGCCCAGTTTTCTGGGCAACAACACTGCACAAGGGTCAGATTGTTTTGGGCTTAACTCAGCCTTCCCAACTCCAAATTAGGCCATTCTTTTTGTTGCTGCTTCCTCTGCATATCTAGTTTATCATATCCACAATTCAGATCCAAATACCAAACCTACTTCAAACGGCATCCAAGGAAGTGGACTTATGTTGCTGGAAATACAATTCCAGCAACTAGACAAAAAAGGCCTTAAGCTAGATAATGAGCTTAGGGCATTACAAAAAGGATATTGTTCTTGAACATTACAAGATAAAATAAAATGCATAAACATAAACAATTTTTGGTCTTTGATGTTGCAAAACAAAGAGTGCAAGTGTAACCGAACTACCTTGCACATTGTGGCAAGATCACCACATTTCAACACTCCTCCTTGGTGTTCTTGCTTGAAATATTTAGAAGCTTCCTCAAGGTCTCAAATCTTGCTTTCGGAAGTGGCTTGGTGAAGAAATCTGCAAGGTTATCTTTGGTCTTGATATATTCCAAGCTTAGTTCTCCATTTTCTTCAAACTCCCTCAAAGAGTGATACTTCACCGGTATGTGTTTTGTCCTTCCATGTTGAACGGGGTTCTTGGCTATTGATATGGCTGAAGTGTTGTCATATTTGATGATGGTTGAACCCTCTTGAGGATAACCAAGGTCCTCCAATAATTTTCTAAGCCAAATGCATTGATTTGCACATGAAGAGCAAGCAATGTACTCGGCTTCGGCGGTCCTTTAAGCGGTTGTTGCTTGCTTCTTTGCATTCCATGAGAATGGTCCACTACCAAGTGAGAAAAGATACCCCGAAGTGCTCTTCATATCATCCAAGCATCCAGCCCAATCACTATCCGAGTAGGCCATTAATCTCATCACATCTTGCCTATCATACCGAACTCCAAAGTCTTGTGTTCCTTTTAAGTATCTAAGAATTCTTTTGGCACCTACAAAATGGTTTTGGGATGGTGCTTGCATATATCTAGACAAAACACATGTGGCATGCATAATATCCGGTCTTAATGAACATACATAGAGCAAACTTCCTATCATGCTTCTATATAGGGTCGGGTTTACCTTTGGTGTGCCATCCTCCTTCTTGTATTTGTCTCCTTGGCTCAGTGGTGTTGACATTGGCTTGCATTCATCAAGGTTGAACTTTTTCAAAAGATCTTTGATGTATTTCTCTTGAGATATGAAAATACCCCTAGAGCATTGCATCACTTCCACTCCAAGGAAGTAATTCATTTCACCAAGGCTTGACATGTCAAACTCCTTTTCAAGTTCATTTTTCAAAACTTCCACATTCTTTTCATTTTCACCCGTGACCAACAAATCATCCACATAGAGTGAGATAACAATCGTGCCTCTTCATTCCTTATGTATAGTGTTGGCTCATTTGGACTCCTCCTAAAGCCTTATTAGGTCAAGTAACCATCAATCTTGCCATACCAAGCCCTAGGTGCTTGCTTTAACCCATAAAATGCCTTGTGTAGATGGTAGACTTTGTCCTCATGTCCTTGAACAATGAAGCCCTCGGGTTGCTTGACATAAACCTCCTCTTGAAGCACACCATTCAAGAAAGCTGACTTTACATCAAGGTGGTACACCTTCCATGACATTGAGGCCGAGATGGATAGGATGAGCCTTATGGTCTCCATTCTTGCAACCGGTGCAAACGTCTCTCCATAATCTACACCCGCTTGTTGTGCCTAGCCTTTTGCCACAAGCCTGGCCTTGTGCTTGCATATTGTTCCATCCGGGTTGAACTTGGTCCTAAAGATCCACTTTACACCAATTGGTTTATTGTTTTTAGGTTTAGAAACCAAAGACCAAGTTTCATTCTTTTCTATCATATCCATTTCGGTTTGCATGGCCTCCATCCACTCTTTCTTTTGCATAGCTTCTTGAGCATTGGTAGGATCACTCAAGGCAACATTGCACCTTTCATATATTTCAAGCAATGGCCTTTCTCCTCTAACACCATCTCCAATCTCCAATTCGGCTCCAATGGTCTCAAGTGCATCCTCCTCATCATCTTCATTTTCTTCATTGTCATTGTCATTGGTTTCTTCTTTTCCATCATCCAACCGAGCATTATCTTCATGGACAAGAAGCTCCTCCTTTGTACAATCTCAAACAGCATCTTCATCAATCTTTGGCATGTCCTTCACAATGGCATTGGTGTTTTTCATGGCACCATAGCTAGAATGCCCAAGCCTTTTATGCCAAAGTTGAGAAATGGACTCCACTTTGGTTTTTAAGGCTTGTTCATTCCTAACTAGGTCCAATCTATAGCTTTTGTCCTTCAATGGTACCTTAAACAGCTCATTACCACAAGCATCATATATGATACATCCATCTTTTGCAAAATTTAAAGCAAAGCCTCTTTCTACCAATTGTGCTACACTAAGCAAGTTTTCACACAAACTAGGAACATATAGCACATCTTTTATAATTTTGGTACCTTCCTTGGTGTTTAAGCACACATCTCCTTTGCCTTCTACTTTCATGAACCGGCCATCACCAATCTTCACTTTGGTTTTGTAGTTTCGGTCAAGCTCCACAAAGCCATCCTTTTGGAAACTCATGTGGTGTGAGCAACCACTATCCACAAGCCAACCGAGACCACTACTTGTGGCTTTAAGGCATGTGGCCACGAATAGGTTCTCGGCTTCTTCATTAACCACATTGGCTTGTTGTCTCCTTTGCTTGCATACTTTGGCAATGTGGCCTTTTCCTCCACATCTTTCACAAGATGCATCCGGCCTCCAAAAACACTTGGATGGTGGATTTCCAAGCTTCTTGCAATGAGGGCAAGGTGGATGCCCTCCTCGGTTTTGATGGCTTTGTTGTTGTTGTTGTTGATTCCATCCATTTTTGTTGTTGTTTGTGTTGTTATTGGTTGTAAAACCGGTTTGGTTGGTGTTGTTGCTCTTCCTTCCTTTATTCTTCTTTTTGTTGCCGTGGCCACCATAGAATGCACTCTCTATGGTCTCCTCCTTTCTAATGGCTCTCCTTTGTTCGGTTGCTTGAAGAGCATTGATGAGCTCACTCAAGGTTATTTCACTAAGATTTCTAGATTCTTCAAGGGAGGAAATCTTAGCTTCAAACCTTTCGGGTAAGCTCACCAATACTTTCTCTACTACCTTTTGATCGGTCAATTGCTCACCAAGGACCCGAATTTGATTTACCACTTTGAGCATCCTTTCCATGAAATCCTTGACAAGCTCATTCTCCTTCATCTTCAAGGTCTCAAACTCTCTTCTTAGGTTTAAAACTTGCATTTGCCGAGTTCTAGTATTTCCATGGAACTCCTCTTGAAGCTTTATCCAAACCTCTCTAGCACTTGTGCATGACATTATCCTTGTAAAAATGGAATCACTCAAGGAGGCGTGCAAGCCAGTGAGGGCCTTGAACCCCTTGGCAACTTCGGCCTCATGTGCATTTCTTTGTGCTTGGGTTGCATTAGCTCTCAACTCCTCCACTACATAACCTTCTTCTATGACTTCCCATAAACCAAAGGCTTGAAGGTAGGCTTTCATTTTTATACTCCAAATGGAATAGTTTTGGCCTTCAAACTTAGGTGGTGTTGGGGTTGCAAAGGATTGTGAGGCCATTTGAAAAAATGGTTTTTCAAAAGTTTTGAAAAATGGACACAAGAACAAGCTCTCGGGTGGTGGTGTTTTGGTGAGTTTCAACTAGTTTTTTTGGGTGGTTTTGGTTTCGGTTGGAAGGCTTTAAGTGGGGGATCCTCTCACAAATAAAATGGTCTAGGTTGAAAGCTCACAAGGTCCTAAGAAATTACACTATGCTCTGATACCATGATGGAATTTGGTGTAGGTTTATGTTGTTGTACCCTAGAGCACAATCATTCAAGGTGTTAGTCAAGAATGATTGTTGTTGGTTCTTGGTTCTTGATTTTGTTTTTTTTTTTTTGGGTTTGTTTAGGTTTTGTTTCTGGTTTTAATGGAGGTTTAGGGTTCTTGAGAAGGTTGTTAGCTTTTGGGAAGAAGAAGAAACCAAAATGTAGTAGATGAGAGAAAGAGAGCCAAAAATGTTGTTTTTCAAAATCTGTTTTTGAATATTTTCTTTCTCAACGTTTTTCATTACAATTTTCATACTTTTAAATACATCAAAAAGACAATAAGGCATGCTGCCATATTGAGCAATAAATACAAAAGCATTAAAAGTAACCAACCAAGCCAAACTACCTCAACTACCTCTAATCAATGTGCTGGGCATGCAAGAAACCTTCTTTAACGGGCAGTTCAGCTTGTCTAACGCAATTGAATTTGAAAAACAGATCCATTTGACTTGAAAATTTGAGGGAAGACTTTTTGAATATTAAAATATGTTTTACCCAAAAACCAGATAAAACAAAGTCCATTTACCCATTCAAAAGTAATCAAACCCGAGGCAGTTTTGCCCAGTTTTCTGGGCAACAACACTGCACAAGGGTCAGATTGTTTTGGGCTTAACTCAGCCTTCCCAACTCCAAATTGGGCCATTCGTTTTGTTGCTGCTTCCTCTGCATATCTAGTTTATCATATCAAAAATTCAGATCCAAATACCAAACCTACTTCAAACGGCATCCAAGGAAGTGGACTTATGTTGCTGGAAATACAATTCCAGCAACTAGACAAAAAAGGCCTTAAGCTAGATAATGAGCTTAGGGCATTACAAAAAGGATATTGTTCTTGAACATTACAAGATAAAATAAAATGCATAAACATAAACAATGTTTGGTCTTTGATGTTGCAAAACAAAGAGTGCAAGTGTAACCGAACTACCATGCACATTGTGGCAAGATCACCACATTTCAACACACTTTTGGTCTTTTACATATTCAAAAATGTTTTTAATCACCAAAAATTGGTCACCGATGCTCTATATTCAACAACAAAACTTTTGTCTCTAAATGCTTTATGTTAGAAACCAATAAGTGAGCAAAGCCTACTGGTCAGGCTGAAAAGTCAGGACTTGAGTATTTGGCCAAACAGTTCCCCTCCTTTTCTACTAGAATAAGTCAATAATAAGAAATAGAGAGATTTTAACAAATCATTCCCCTAAAGATCTTGTATTCCATCTAACCTTCTAAATGGAATATTTTTAACAAAATATAACCACCAAGAATGTAGAGAATATGGATATATAACCCAAGAGAATAAACTGAAAATGACCCCAACTAATTAGAAATTAAACTAGTACTTAGAGAAGTTAGTGTAAAACATAAAAGACAATGTGGTAAAAATGATAACTTTTCTTTTTTTCCTGAAGGTAAAAATGATAATTTACGTACACAAATAGACCTCATATACATTAGAAATGTGCAAACACTTATACGTTATATTTCCAAGCATCCATGGAAATAAAATATGTAGAATTCAAGCTCTTAACAATGCAAACAATTGTTGAGGATGCTTAATTAGGTATCAATAATGTTTTGGTACTACAAAGTTACTTTGGTCTATGACCATCAATGAATTAGGCACCAGAGTAATTAAAAAGGAATCTCAGGAACTTATAAAAGAAAAAGGAATTCCAGTAATATACATCGATCTATTTAGACAATGTTGATGTGCCACCAAATATGCAGATACATCCACATAAAATGAAACCTCATAAAAAGTATGGCAACCACACAACATATAAACTAACTTGATTAAATCCAATTAATTGTCAGTATCTTAGAAAAACATAAAATTTGACAATTAAACGAAAAAGCATATAGTCTAATAAAAAGAACTTGAAAGAGTGGACCTTCTACATTGCTATCCTAAGTGCTCAACAGTTGAAACTTCTCTACGATGGAAAGACAGCTAAGGTGTAACCCATTTTTTAAGAAAGGACAAATGTAAGTAGAGACAAAATGCTTAATTTGATGAAGCTTTTACCCCAAAAGAATTGGAGTTAAAAGCAAACCAAAGGAAATAAGTTCAACGAACGAAGGCACTCTCCCACCACCCACATCTCATACTTCTCTTAGTTTCAAAAATCAAATGTTAAACCACATAAAGATTAAATAACTATGCAGAAAATAAAATGAACATGTTCATATTTTTTACCACTACAGGATGCATAGGTGATAGGTTTTCTATCACTAAGGGAGTGCCCTGGACCAAGTCCATCCACACTTAAGAAATTATCAAGAAGGAGAGCTTGTCTATGTTGTTTCTTCAGTAGTCTCTCCTTCCTCTATTTAAAATAGTAATTAAACAACAACCACTATTACCATACTGACAGTAAGTACAGTATATAGAAATCCTTTCAGTAAAGAAAATTTAATTATAAGTTGTACTAGGGAACATAGATAAAGAGAAAATAAGAGTATCAAAAGGTTTCAATCAACAAACACAGTTACTTACCTTGTGAAATTACATCCAAAACTAGAAGTAGCACTTTCAAAATTCAAGCCAAACTCGATAAATATTAGTCATTTTAATGAATGATTTCAGTGCTGAATTAACTCATAAATTATCACCGACAGGTAAGGATTAAATATGATATCAGGACCTCTTTAACAATTTCCATTTTTTTCATAATTTGGAAGAGCAGTGACAATAATAACCTAGGGTCTTAAGTGAAGAAAAAAAATAAATTATTTGTAATGTGAAACCAATTACCAATACATGGTTGGATTGAAAGAAAAAAAAAAAAAACAGTGCTTTACACAGAATCAATTCAAAAGGAGAGGCATAAGTACATGGGTTGGAGGAGGACCAAACAGTGGAAGGTCAAATCCTAATGTTTGAAGAAGCAATCTTACATATGACAACAAGCCAAAACCGAAGCTAGGTGATCAAAGAACCAATCGACAAAAAAAAAGAGGCTAAAACCAAATCTGTCCAAGCACCAAGGAATGAAGGTAAATCTGATCCTAAACATTTTATAACTCGTGATGTTTTGTGTTTTAAGTGCCAGGGACGAGGACACATCACTAGCCAATGCCCAAATAGGAGAATCTGGTGCTGAAAGGTAATGATGAGTTAGAATTCGAAAGTGAAGAAAGCAGGGTCGAAATTGAGCAAGAAGAGGAAGAACTTAAAAATGAAGCCAAGACCTTAAATGCTTCAAATTCTGAATTGAGCTTTGTGAGTAGGAAAGTCTTGATTGTGTACAAAGATGAGGATCAAATTCAAAGAGAGAACATCTTCCACACTCATTGTGAAAACCAATGTAAGGTTTGTAGTATGATAATTGATAGTGAAAGTTGTGCAAATGTAATTAGTAATATTATTGTGGGAAAATTAGGCTTAACAACAATTAAACATCTCGAACCATATAAATTAAAATGGCTTAATGATAATGGGAGATGAAAGTAAATAAATAAGCCAAAGTAAAATTTAGCATTGATAAATATGTGGATGTTATTTTCTATGATATTGTGCCTATGCATGCTGGACATATTTAATTAGGTAGACCATGGCAGTTTGATAAAGATACTATACATTATGGTCAAGAGAATGCTATTGTTTTTAGATTTAAAGGTAAAAAGATCAAGATGGAGCCATTAACTCTTAAGGAGGTGTTTAGAGACCAACTTCAAATGCAACAAAGCAGGGAGGCCGAAAAGCTCAAAGAAAAGGAAAAGTGTGGCACCTACGGCTTCAACTCCAATCCAAGGGGCCAAGGCCGAACAAGAACAACCAGGTAAGTATTCTAAATCCCAAATTTAGTAGAAAAACAAACCTAAACCCAAGAGTGAGAAAAGGGGAGGGAAAGCCGAGAGTGAGGTGAAAGTAATGGAATCCATGAATGAGAAAGAAAAAGAAAGAAAAGAGAGGAAAACTAACAATGTCTATCTTAGTTTTAGGGATGTTAATAAAGCAATTTTGAATAAGAAACCATCGCTGGTCATGATTTATAAAGTTTTTTATTTAAAGATGCTTTTGTTGTAATAAACTTTATCTGCATTGTTGAGAGCTTTACTTAGTGGAAATTTGAAAATTTGAGAGAGATTATTCACTAACTTTAAAAGGTGTGTAATACGAAACTAGGACGGCCTTCTCCTAAACCCATATTATATTAGCCTAGATCTAATTATGTTCAAGTTCTAATGGTCACATTGACCTTTAACCAACCTGTGATTAGAAATCTTGGTATATAATGAAGACGCCACAATTGGTGATAGGTTTCCTATTGATAAGTCAAACTAAAACACTCATTCACTCATGGTGTTTTAGATGTTCAAAGAGAACAAAGAGAATTCAATCCCACAAATAATTTTCTGTATAAAATTCAAGCTTAATTTTTCATTGAAAATAAGCCTTTAAATAGGCTTTGAATGAATAAGATAAAACCCTAAAAGGATTAGGAAATTTCGGCCAACATAGGATCCAATTAGAAAATTGTCTAATTTCACACCCTTTCCTAATCTAATTTGTTAAATCTAATTTGGATTAATTAATTCCCTTATTTTGAATTAGAAATTAATTAATTTACAATGAAAATAATAAAAAAATAACTAAGATATTAGTTTTTTGACTAAGTTGACTTTAACCAATCTTTGACCAATTTGAGCTCCAAATCAGCTTCTATATGCTTTTTAGGATGCCAAATAAGATTATTATAGATTTCCACATGCTTCCCTTGCTTGGAGGAAAGAGAAAGAGCCAACTCAGCAAAATACAGTCAAGCAAGCGGAAAATACAGTAACATGCGGCCAATTTCTCTCTCATGTGAACACCACTTAAATGACCAGTTCCCATTACTTCTTAGTGATATCAAGTGAATTCAAGAAGATTTGACCCCATTTCCCACTGCCTAGAATCCATAAATGCACCAAAGTCGCTACCTGGGTCTGTATCGGCTTTCACTACTTATATGCTCAAAATAGGCGTTGTATCTTTGGGTATGGACTAGCCCTCTTGAGAATGAGTTAATCCCTAGATAAAGGCAGCAATTTTTTCCTTAAATCTCTTAGTTTGAGCCCTAATGATATGCCCGATCTTCATCCGTATCGGGTTAGCACCCCAACAGGTTGTCAGTTGTGATGGCACGGGCGGACTCGCATCCGTGTGATTTCCTTAAAGATAAATTAGAATTTCTAGGATTTTTTGTGATAGTGTTTGACCCATAAGATTTCATTTGGTTACATTTAAAGGAGAGGTTTCCCGAGCAAAGAATGTCGAAGCTTATGCCGCGTGGCGATGGACCTTTTCAAGTTTTAATGCGGATTAATGAGAATGCTTATAAACTTGATTTATTGGGTGAGTATAATGATAATGCTACATTTAATGTTGCTGATTTATCTCCTTTTGTTGCAGGTGATGATTTTGATTTGAGGGAAAATCCTTTTCAATAGGAGGGGAATGATGAGAATCCGCTCGTGCTTACACAACCGACTACCCCCTTAGGTGCCAATGAAGTCTGGGCCGATCACTAAGGCTCAAGTCAATAGATTTAAAGAAAAAATAGCTGCCTTTATATATGAAGTTATCAATTCTCAAAAGGGTTTATCCATACCCAAAGATACAAGGCCTGTTTTAAGCATCCAAGTGGTAGAGGTCGATACGGATCCGTGTAGCTATTTTCATGCAAATGGGGACTCCGGGTAGAATCAAATGGATCCAAAACTTCATGGATTCATGAATATCAGTAAGAGGTCATGGAATCAAGCCAAGGAAGAATCAAAAGCAAACACATTGGGCATTTAAGCATAGAGGAAATAATTGGCCAGTTTTGCTGTATTTGTTGCTGGCTTTATTGTATTTTGTTCATTTGGCATTTTCTCTTTATTCCAAGCAAAGGCAACATGTGAGACTCATCAATAATCCTATTTGGCATCCTTCATGGCATATGGGAGCTGATTTGGAGCCTTTGCAAGCTGGAGTTTGGTCAAAGATACCTTAGTGGTCAAACTAGTCAACTAGTTTCCTAATTTGGTTTTGACTTTTTGTTTTAGGGAATTAGTATTTTATTTCGCTTCTGTTTATTTATTTTCTGGACAAATTAACTCAAGAAAGCTATTATTTTATTATTTTAAAAATAAATTAATCAAAATTAGAATGAGGAAAGGAATGGAATTTCGACCACAATAGGATATTGGCATTGTATGGCCGGTTTTCTCTTAGTTTTCTAGGGTTTATTCCTTTGTGACTTTAACCTATTTAAGGGTTATTTTCCAAGGAGAATGCACCTTTAATATTATTTAGAAAATAATTTATGAGATAGAATTCTCTTTATTCTATTTGAACACCTAAAACACCATTAGAGAGTGAGTGTTTTAGCTTTGACTTATCAATAGAACTTCCATAATCTATTGTGGCATCTTCATCATATATGATGGGAATCCACCCGTGCCTGCACAACCGACTACTCACTAGGGTGTTGAGCCAATACGGATGAAAACTGGGCCAATCACTAGAGATCAAGCTAAGAGATTCAAGGATGGCCTGGCTGCCTTTATACAGGGAGTAATCCATTCTCAAAGGGCTTGTCACTACCGAAAGATACAAAGCCCGTTTTAAACATCTGAGTGGTAGAGGCCAATACAGACCCAGGTAGCTACTTTCGTGCAAATATGGACTCTATGCAAGAAATAGTTCCAACTATTCATGGATTCAATGAATATCACTAAGAGGTCATGGAATCAAGCCAAGGCAGAATCAAAGGCAAACAAAATGGGCTTGTACATATAGGAGGAGTTTTGGCCGAAAATTGCTATATTGTTTGTTGGTTTTACTGTAATTTTTTGAGTTGACATTTTCTCTTTGTTCCAATCAAGGGTAGTGTGTGGGACTTAATGATCATTCTATTTGGCATCGTAAAAGGCATATGAAAGCTGATTTGGAACTTAAATTGGTCAAAGACAGCTTAGTTAGAAAGATAGTCAATTTTTTTCCTAATTTGATTTTGACTTTTTGTTTAAGGAAATTAGTCTTTTATTTGGTTTCTATTTATTTATTTGCTGAACAAATCAACTTAGGAAATTTATTATTTTATTATTTTCATTGTAAATTAATTAATTCCTAATTCAAAATAAAGAAATTAATTAATCAAAATTAGATTGGGGAAAGAGAGAGAAAATTCGGCCAAGCTTAGTTTCCTAATACTTTTGGCAGGTTTTGTCCTAGGTTTTTAGGGTTTTCTTGTTTTGTGACCCTAGCCTATTTAAGGGCTTATTTTTTAAGTAGAATACAACCTTCAGTAATATTCAAAATTTATTTTGTGAGATAAAATTCTCTTTATTCTCTTTGAACACCTAAAACGCCATTAGAGAGTGAGTGTTTTAATTTTGACTTATCAATAGGACATCAATAACCTATTGTGGCATCTTCATTATACCAAGGTTACTAATCATAGGTTGGTTAGGGGTTAAGGTTTTCTCATATGAACGCTAATATAATATGGGTTTAGGCGCAAGTCGAGCTAGGTTCATATCATTTCGTATTAGAGCCAAGATTTTGTTTAGGTTTGATCTATCTTATTTATTTTATTTATATTTATGTTATTCTATAATTTTAGCATTAGGTTAAGGTTGCATCCACCTAATACATGTTTTACTTAAAAATTAAAATTTTATTCATAGCCAAAATGAGGTTCTTTGTTTTATCATATTTTTTGTTTCCTAGTTTGTTGGTTGTCTTTCATCTTTTTTCTTAGTAATTTAGTTTATTATTGATTTCTATTAGCTATTTTGATCTTAAATATTAGCATTCATATATTCAAAAAGAAAAAAGAAAAAAGAGGAATTGTGGCAACATATATAAATTTACAAAAGAAATCGCAAATTTGTATTTTTGTTGTTGGTGGTCAAAGGTTTGGTGACATCTTGATGTTGGATTTGCAATTTTGTTGTTGATTGTTGCTACTACAGTTGAGTTCATATCTATGAATAAAAAAAAAAATTGGCCGAATAAAAAAAAAAAGAAATAAGGACACGGTTTTTGGAGTTTGAATTTGTTTGCTGGAAATTTGTTGTAACTGCTAAGTTGTTGCTTATTTATTCAATATTTGAAGTTGCCGGAAGTTTAATTTTACTGCTGGATATTTGAATTTTGGGTGCTAAAACTATTGGATTAAAACTAGTTAAAGGATTTGATATGAAAACTTGAATTACAAAGAACAGCAACCAAAAACTATCCTATAATTTGTTCAATTTTATTCTTGTTCGTGTTTGAATTTCTTTCTCTAAATTTTATTCTTGAATTCTTAATTTCTTACCATTTGGTCCAGTTCTTATTGATTCTTAAATTTTCTTTGTTAATTTACCTAGTTTTTGCTTAGAAAAGCCGAGAACTAGGTTTTATGAATTCACTCGGTATTGCTTGCTTTTTACTACTATTATGTTGATACGTTTAATTAAAATATGCTTGTGATCTAATTGCTGGTTAGTGGGTATTTTAATTAGAACTTTGGGTTAGTTCTTTAAGTGGAAAAGGACAAGAGTATGTGAGCTTAAAAGAGAGTCAAAAGCCAAAACTAGTGTGTAAACATGAGTGTTGAAACCTTGCTTGAATGAAACATCTAAGGGAGTGATTTTAGTAAGGTTCTATTTTATTTTTGTGTTATTCATACTAACATGGCAGATTTAAGAGTGAGAAAAGGAGATGTAACATTAAGAATTAATAAAGAGGAATTCGTAGGATTCAAGGGTGATTCCCGAGCTTCCGGAAGTGGAGGTGAGAATACGGACATGATGGCAGTCTTGGAGCACTTATAGCAGATGAATGCTTTCTTTGTGTTGAAGTGTGGCAATTTTGCCACTTGATGGTGCATGTCACCGACTAGCATGCATACCTTGGTATCAAATCCTTTCCTTTTATGAGTTTATATTTTTTGTATGTTTTTAATTGATGCAAGGTATATTTTGATAATGTTTTGTGCCTAAGTTATGTATGAAAAAGTATAGGCAAAATTATGCACAAAAGAGTAGGAATGTTATGCTTGAAATGCCTATGGTGCTGGATTCATAATTTCCAGCAACATAGTTCCACTATTTATCTTATATCTCAGGTTGCAAATGGATTTTTAGGTTGATATTTTGAGGGTTGTCTACAGACATATATAGAAGACTATGGTTCAAATGTCAGGTCAAAATGACATGGGAAAGTCCATTTTCTATTCCAAATAGATTGCTGTATCTGATGGGCCCAGTATGCAGAGTATGGGTTAGTTTTGGAGCTGTTTGGCCCATCATCCGGTTCCAGAACTTTCCTAGCACTTGAAACAATATTTCGTGATGACCAAGGATGCTTCAAACCAAGTTTCATAAGCAGATACAAAGGGGAACTAAGTAGGCGAAGCTAGTTTGGTTGTTTACCCAAACTAGTTAAACAATAGGAACTTAGTTCAAACCATGTGCCACTTTTTACTATGTTTGGAATAGACATGTTGCAGCTGGTTTTTACCTCTTTTGTGTATGAAAAGTTAGGTGTTGACCATTTTACTTTTTAAATTTCAAATACTTTACTCATTTTGTAAGCTCAAATGCTTGGCATGTGTGAACTAGTTGTAATTTCAAGCTTATATTGTAAAATGAATGAAATGGCTACACATCTAAGCCTTATTTTCAAAAGCCAACGTGGTCCCCTTCTTCTTATCTCTTCTTCAACACCTTAGAACACTTTAAGAACCCTAAAAACCAAAAAACACCATAATCAAAACCTAAAAACACAACTCACACACAACCATTCCCAAGAGCATCATCAAAAGCTTGCTTGTTGCTAACACTTCAAGCTAGCTTGCTCTTGGTCATAACCTTCTCACCCCAACAAAGTGGTATCAGAGCAAGGCACATTTTTGTAAAATTTGTGAGGTTTTTGGGCTGGTTCATTCCTTAAGAGTGAA